>NW_027137854.1:0-26007 GCF_000149305.1 Rhizopus delemar RA 99-880
CGATATCCTGGGAAGAGACTTTATAAAGACATTTCCATTTCAAGAAAGCAACCGATATGATTTTATTAAAGTAAAAGCATCGTTAGAGCAGGAATATGGTATATATAATATGAAGAACTTACCTTTTATGAAGATTGTTTTTTTAAAAAAAAAAAAAAAAAAAGGGAAAAAAAATACTTTTTTTTATAGTCTCATTTTACTAGTGTTACAACTATTCGGTATCAGTCAAATCTAATAACCATGAAAGCTCGTTCTAACGCTATTTTTGAAATTAGAGCAGCTATTAGAATATTCAAAAAGCTTGTTTATATATTGTTAAATTTATTCTTTAGTTAACTTTAACATCTTCAACCCAAATAGTGTTTTCTTTTTAAAAAAAAGAGAGTACAAAAGAAACAGAAGAATATAAAAAAAACATTGTAGGACATTTTTCTTTTTTTTCCTTCTTTATACTTATTCTAAAAAAATGTCCAGACGAGTCGCCACCCCCATCAACGTTCCCAGCAATGCCCCCAAAAGGGCAAGAGTTTCCATGGGCATTGCTGGATCATCGTCCACTGTTGTTCCTTCTCCTTCTTCTTCTCTTTCTTCTGCTCCCGCTCCCGCTCCTGCTCCTGTTTCCGCTTCTGCTTCTGCTTCTGTTCCTTTTCCTGTTCCCGTGTCCGCTCCTGTCCTCGTTTCTGCTCCTGTTCCAAGCTTTGGCAGCCATACTGGTGCAGAGGCCTTCGGAGCAGCCTCTGGTCTCACACCAGAGATGATGGCTGCTCAAATGCAGTTTTTTGCTCAAATGTGGCAACAGCAACAACTGCAGCAGCAGCAGCAGCAGCAGCATCCAGTTCAACAGCCACAGCAAGGGCAGCAGTATGTTGATATGGCTGAGATCAACAGGATCAAAAAGCAGTGTAGTGTAAGTCTAAAATTAAAGTATCAATTAGCAAATACAATTTAATAACTTTATTTCTTTTTTTTTCTTTTTTTTTTTACTTACATTATAGGATCACATAGCTGATCACTACCGTGAATACTTGGTTGGCCATGGCATCAAGTTTGATACGCTCAAGTCCATCACCGACAAGGCCAACAGAAAAGTAAAAAATCTGTTGCGCGATGAAGTCAGGAAGCACCAACGCTTCAATGGCCTGACTGATTCGCAAGTATTCACCATGATTAGAAGCAAGTTCTATTACATGGTGGATAAGGCAAATGGGAAAGCTGTGACGACACCAACGTCAGCCTGCCGCAGCCGCGTAAATGCAGTAAGTACTTGATATTTAAAAATTGTAATATAAAATGCCTATAATACTTACATCAATACTTTATAATAGAAACTCCTTAACAGGAGGGTTGCTTACAACGCTAACGCAGCTGCATACCAAGCACGGTTCCCATTTGCCGAAAAGATCTTGACGGTTGATTGGACCTCTGATGAGGAGAATGGCCCATATTATGAAGATGGCCGTACGTTTATTGTCAAACGACCATCATTCAGAAGTGAAAGAGTAAGTATGACATATCAATAAATCTCATTTTCTAATATACCTTAATTGCCTACAGGTAGTGGAATTCCACAAAGAGCTCCAGAAAGGGTACAAAGAATTACTAAAGAAAAAGGGAGCTCCACCAACAATTAGAAGAAGAGTACAATATGTTGAAATGGAGTTCCCAGATAAACTTGATCATGAGTACTACCCTTCCTGGGCTTTTTCTTCCCCTGCTCTTGGCTTCTCCACTTCTGTTTCTGGTCCTTCCTCCTCTGCTGCTGCCAACCCAATGCCATAGGCATCCACTTTTTTGTTTGCTTTTTTTTTTTGTTTCTTGTTTTGTTGTCTCTTACCAAATTGAATAAACATTTGTTAAAAAAAAAGTGGTCTATTGAATGATTCTTTAGTAAAATATATAAAATAATAATAATGATAATGATAAATGATTGAATAGTTTTGCATAATTGTTACATATAAATTTTTCTTGGAAGAGAGAGAGTGAGAATATTATTGTCGATATATGGCTTGACAGCAGCAGGATTATAAATGCGATGAATCGGAAGTATGCTAAGCCTTGACACTGGTTTATACTGATTCTTCCACACTTGGATGCCAGTACCATCAAAAGTGGGAAAATGTTGGGTCGCATGGCTGTACCAATTGACAAATGCAAAGTAATGAGTGTTGTTACCAAATGAATGAGTAAAAAAATATGATATTTGACCAATGCGCAGTTGATTGTCGACAATGGCCTGAATGAATGATGATGGTGATGATGATAATGAATTATCACTTGCTGGCTGGTAAAGCTGCCCAAGCAAAGTGATTTTTTTGAATGAGTGTATTGTGGTATCAATGTATGTGTTTGTAGTCATAGGTGCATAGGTGTTCATATAATGATTTTTTAAAGCGTCATAATGTTCATGGCATATAAGTTCTGTCTTCTTATTGAATTTTAAAGGATAGGACGTAGGTGGCAGAGGCTCACTACCAGTAATTGTCGAATTAAATAAGCTAGGTCCGTCTATGAAACGAGAGTAATCAAATGGCGTTAAACCACTCTCGTCATTCGTAACCTCACCTATCTCTTCTATAAATTTGGTTAGTAGGAGCATGTCTTCGTTTGTTGAATTTATAAAGGAATGTAAGGAATATACTAGATCTTGTGTGTGAACATTTTGAATGAACATAGTAGCATAAGTTGTTTCAAATCCAGTCTTAAAATTGATGTTAATATCTTTCATATCGCCATTAAGACGTTCAAAGCCATAAAGCCAAAAAGAGTATGAGGGACCAAAGTCCAGGAAGCTTTCTTTCAAATGAAGATGCATATGCATGTTTGGAGTGGGCATAGATTCACCATACAACTCGACACAGGTCTTGCCAAAGTTTTTCATCAATAGATGTGCTGTATCTATGTCTTCTACTGTGATGGAAGGTCCAGTGACCAGCTTCACAGCATCGACATACCGCAACCAGTTCACAAAATGTTCACCTGACAGTCTTTGTTTGAGAAGGAAAGGTGACAACGCAACAACCCAAGTTCTCCACTCATCTGATTTCATATTAGCAAAAGCACCAGAGATTTTTCCTATTTTTTTTTTAAAAAAAGAAAAAGTAAGTATCTTGCCCCATCATACAATAAAGTTTTATTTTGCGTATATATAAGCACAATCTAGCAGTATTACATACCTTCAGATAGCTTAGTGTATTGCCGAGGAATGATTATGGTAGTTGACTCTGTTGCCATTGCTGAAAAATCAGTAGAATCAAGCAAACCAAAATCCTGCCAAACTTCAATCATTTTTTTTGGTGTTCCAAGAAACAAATTATGCATTGGATCGACAGTTACATATCTCACCACGTCAAAGTAAGGAAGTCGGTGTATTTCACTCCATTTTGTACCAGAACTTGCTTGCTTTTCTTCTTGTTGTGCCTTGTGCGTAGCAGTCAACCAGTCGTACGCATCAACTCTTTGCTGCTCCCACGTTCTTTGCACCCAGTTTTCATCATCAAAATCGGAAAAGTTTGGCTTTGAAGACCTGGTACCGGTTGACAAACGACCAAAAGCAGTTGAGCACTTGTTACATGCTTTAGTAGCCATGGCGCCCATGTATCCAGCTACTTTTCTTGCTGCAGGCATATCACAGTTGATGGACATTAATGCCACACGAACTACTTCTCCGTTAGGATTTTGATAAGTGGGCATTACAACACCATTGTACAATACAAGCAATTCATCAACCAATGGCTTTAAAAAGTTCTGGATTTGATCATCATTTGGTTCGTGGGGTCCAGGAATAACACCTACCAAAACGATGTTGGAAAACTTCATGCGCGTATTTCTTGGCAAGTTGTTAATTGCAAGGTAAATAGCACCACTAGAATGCTTCATATTGTCACTTGGCTGGAACCAATCCACATTCAATGATACCATTAATGATCTTGGCTGGCGGGTAAAGACTTGTCCATTTAAATCCACAAGCTGATTCCAAACTCTGCCATCATATATGTCGAACATGACATCTTCATCAACTGACCTTCTTCTCCATTGCTCAATCTGTTGTTCAAAGCTGGGTCGCATAAAGAACTTTTTTAAAGTCTCAACAATTGAGTTGTAGGGATACTCAAGCACTGGCTTTAAACTGCTGCCTACAAAAAGAGCATTTCCACATGGTTGTGCTTGTCGATAAGGGTTGTTAGGGAAGCGTACATATCCACAGGAGCGAGAATGCAAGCTTCCAGAAGTGTAAACGCTTCGACAAGCAGAGCAAACAAGAAAACGGGACAAACCATCGGTGGCCTTGGAATAATTGACCATAGTACGGGCAGTAGAGATCTTTGTTGGAATCTCCATACTATGGCCAAGAGAACGGACAAAAAAGGAAAGAAAGGCCAACAAGTCTTCACCGGCTTTCACCGAGAGGTGCTTTGCTTGAAAAAGCACAATGAACAACAGCAAAAGGTGACGAAGCTGCTGCTCATTACTCATTCCCTCCTCTTCGTCAACATTCATTCCGTCTAACAAGTTGCAAAATATATTTCAATAAATAAAATCTTTCTTATATTAAATACTTTGTTGTTTGAAATATACCTTCAATTACTGGCTCAGGAATGGCTGACGAGTATTCGACAGTTTCCTCCCCGTTGTCGTTAGCTTCAGATACTCTTCTCGATTCTATTGTTTGTTTGTTTTTTTTTACATTAGCACGTTTGTATTTCCACTGAAAAATAAAAAAAAACCTCTATTTCTATATCTATCCATAAGAACATGAGTTCTAACAGTTCTCTTTGCAAGCATTCTGTATCCATTGGGTTGGCTGCTGCATTCAGAACAGGTGCAAGCAATTTTGGTGGCATTGAAGTTGTTCATGTTGTTTATAATTTTTAAATTTAGAAATAGCAAAAAAATAGGTAGAAAGAGAAAACGTGTCTGATAAAAAAAAAGGTTAAATTTCAAAAAACAAAATCGGTGCTTAAAGTAACATTTTTTTTTTTTCCCTGGTTTTGTTTCATGGACTATCATTAGATGCTCAAGGTACAAAAGATAAAAAAGAAAGCTCAAGTTCTGGTCAAATGTAAGTTTATAACAACAAAAATAATAACGAAGTCTAATGTCGGTTTCTTTTTTTCTTACATTAGGAATTCCTAATGGCACACATTCGGATGACGAACATGAGACTCATGGGCAAAGTTGTTCTTTCCAACTTAAAGAAACTATAAGAATATCAGACTTATATTGTTGTTTATTGCTGAAAAGCTTTTTTGGTAAAGAAAGTTGCCATTGCCCACATCTCTAATGACTAATGACTAATGGCAAATTACACCCATGTGCAAACATAAAGTAAGTAATGAGCGAGTATAAGCTTAAAAACATATATTCTTTTACAATATTTGTCATAAAAAATAATAAAACAATCTATTTACTTGATAAACAAAAACGTTTTGTATGTATTTGTTAATTATAACTGCCTTGTAACAAAATGTTAGCAGAGCTTCTTTATTTTTCTATTCTTTTAGAATATACACGTATTCTTTTTTTATAATGTAAAAGTAGTTTGCATTTCTATGAAGTGTACTTGTTGTTAGATGATTGTTTTCATTTGAACAATGAACCTTCTATTGCCAGACTCTTTTTTTTTTTTTCACTTTGTCTTTTTTTTTAACTTACTTTTTTTTTTACGAAGTCTTTTTTTACCAGGTCATTTTTTTTCCCAAACACAACTATTTTATTACGTTTTGTAACACGTTTGTAATGATCTAAGCTAAAAAACACAAACCACCTTCCTAATATGTATTCTTCTGAACAAAATAATCGCAAATTGCTTTTGATTTCCGCATTTTGCCTCAAAAATAAAAAAAAAGAAGACATCGGTCTTTCAACAGTAGAGAGGAACAGGCTTTCCAAAAAAAGATCATTTGTAAAAAAAACAGATACTTTTTTAAAACGTGAATAACTTTATGAATGCTTACCCTACAAAAAAAACAAAAATATCGATAAATTTCTTTATTTTTTTCGCACCTAAATCTTTTTTCAAAATTAAAAAAGATGTAACACAGCAAGATATAATGGTTTCTCATAAAAAAATTATAAAATCTACGGATCTATGATTGTCAGGTCTGTTAAAAATCTACGTCAAAGTCTCTATATTATTTGCAGTGAACATCTATCCCAAGGTGCACTCCACCTACTATACCAATTCACATCAAAAACAGCTAGCCCGGCTAGCTCAATCGGTAGAGCGTGAGACTCTTAATCTCAAGGTTGGGGGTTCGACCCCCCCGTCGGGCTGAAACATGGAACCGTCATTTATTTAATGACTTAATGTTTACTCAATAGCTATATGTTTTATTCTTCTTTTGGATTATGTTACAAATATTCTTTTTTTAATACTTCTACTTATAAATGTTGAAAGATATACAGTCAAGTTTTTTTTAGTACTGTAGCACAAATGATGAAATTTTAGATCAAGAGAACAATGCTGATCACAAGAATAATTTTGATGTCCAGCGACATTGATGTCGTTCGACATAGATGTCAAACAACACAAACAATAAGCCACGCCAATTTTTATATAAATAAGATGAATAATTTTAAACAAAATAACATTATCCAATAAATTCAATAAATCAAATCCTCTTGCGCTTAAAAAGCAATTTTTTCTTATTGCGTCACAATTACCTTTTCTTTTTATTTTTACTTATTCTTTCTGATCTGATACCCGAGTTATCACAAATCAAGAAAGTTCCCTTTTATTTTTATCGTTTATCAAACAATCTTATTCTTAACCTTATTGATCTAAAAAGATCTGGTGGTCACTACTCAAAGACAATTTACTCTAAAGAACTGTTAAACGTTCAATCAAGTTACCTAAACTCAAGTCATTCAAGACTTCAAACCTCAATTTAAACAAATCTACATCACTTTAACACAAGCCAAGTCCCAAGTACTAACAAGTTACAGTACTGTGACGCAGTTGGTGTAACTTTTGCTGAAGAAAGGACTCAGTCGAAGGAGGGACCTCAGTCCCTGAAGATAAACAAAAAAATAATAATCATATAAATATCCCCTCTTATAATTTGATTTAAATATACTGAACTTCACTTTTAAAAACATCTTTTATTCAAATAAACATCGAGTTCCTCTTTATTAAAACTCTTTATTTTTATTTTATAACTCAAGCAAGTCAAGTCCTTTGAAGTCAAATTATCTTCATCGTATCACTTTTATATTCTCTTAACGTGCCACCAAGCTTAAACCTGAAAAATTTTTGGCAATTTTCAAAAGCTATAAACTTTTCCACAAATAATCCAACAACAAAACAAAGCCATAACAATTATTATATAAACCTTTCTGAATATTTCTTATGGATTAGATTGTTAGTTTTATTAATAATATTTTCATTTTCTATCATTTGAAAACATGCGGTATTTCAAAATTTTAGCTGTCAGTCCTTAAGGGAAGACATATTTTGAAACAAATTCTTTGTTATACCGTATGGTGCAGGACAGAGAAAAATAACAGCCACATATTACGTAATCAATATGAAAGAGCTCGTACTTTAACATAGGTGCCTCTTCTCCCTTATTTATACTCTAAAACTATGCCTCCACTTAACGCTAGAAAACGAGCTTATCTTAAAAAACATAGGAATGAGACGAATCAATTTACCCCTCATTTAAGAGATCAAGACTGGGATATGAGCGATTCTGAGCTTATAGAATTAAAGCAGACTTTTGATTTTTAAAATCAGGGCAGTTCTCTAAAAAATAGAGAGCATAGCAAATTGGATTAACTCGATCTGGAGTCCCACGATGCAACTTCCATTTCTTGCCTTCCAGATCATGCCCAATCCATAGACTTCTTTCCTCCAAAATTTTTCTTATTCCCTTGAAATAACGTACTTTTGTTGTTTTCAAATTGCCCTTCTTATCCCTTATCTTGGAGGAGGTGATCATAAACTCTGTCTACGTTTTTGAGCTGTATCCTAAATACCATTGCGAATGCAATTGGATCGAAATGTACTGGGGTGCAGCAAAAAGAGAAGCTCGCTTAAAATGCGATTACTCCTTTAAGTCTCTTGAGGAAAATATCGATTCAATTTTGGATAAAACCGGCGATCTAGCACATATACGTAGGTATTTTAGGAGATCAATGGACTTTATTGAAGCTTATAGTCGATGTACTGATGGCAGAGAAGTTGTTCAAGAGATGAGAAAATTTGTAGAGAAAAAGCATTTGTCTCACAGAAAAGTCAGAGTGTCTTCAGATTTGGTATAGTTAACAATAAATATCATTAAAACTAGGCTTTTTTTCTAAGAAAAAAACGTCATTAAGTCCCTCTAATTTCAGGAAATAAGCAATGTTTACACTAAATGCCATGAGATGTCTAAAAAAAAAAAAATACACCTCATGTCCACGATGTCAAAAAAAAATTGAAACAAAATTAAAATTTTTCAGGTTTAAGCTTGGTGGCACGTTATCAAGAAAACTCTTTATTACTTTTTGCTGTTTGATCTACAATACAAGATCTGGTGGTCACTTACTACAAGCAAACCAAATTTATTCATTTAAACACAAATCTTTGATCTCAAATTCTTTTACACTCTAAAGAAAAGTCAAATTTACTTCTAAACTCTTAAGGCCATTACAACAAAAACGTTAAAGTTACAGTACCACGCCAGTTAGAAAATGAACTTTTGCGTAACAACCTATTTGAAAACGGAGTATCAACTCTTTTGCTTGAAAACCAAAAACAACATAAAATTATAAAAACCAAAAACATATAAATACCCTTATATCTTATCCCTATTTTCACTTCACTTCACTTCACTTTACTTTTGAATTTTATATTCTTTTTATATTTTCTTTATTTTATAAAACAATAAATCCATCAAGCGTTCAATTGAAACCCTTTGGTCTGTGTTTTATTTTAAATACTGAAGTCCCTTGAAGTCAATAATCTTCATTGTAAAGCTATTCCTAAACCTCAAGAGTTTAACCTATTCTAACAAGTTTGATCTACTATTAACAAGATCTGGTGGTTACTATCGACAAAACTTACATACTTAAAAACCTAAACACGCAAACAAGCAATATATTGAAGAAAATTACAATGTCAACCGCAGTACAGACGCAGTGTAACACGCAAGAACAAAACGGCGGAATTTAAATCGTTGCAGTTTATAACGAACGCCTTACAGTTTGCAACAACCACCTTACACTATACAACAACCGCCTCTTATGTTATAACAACCACCCAAAATACCAAAAACAGAACAAAAGCATAAAATCCAAAAACATATAAATAACTCCAAATAATAATCACAAAAATACTTCACTTCTTATTTTACTTTTTCTTTTTATCAAATAAATATTCTTTTAAAGAGGCAAATTATCTCTTATTTTATTTAACATCAAGAACAAGAAGTCCCTTGAAGCTATCATACTTCATTGTAAAACCCCCTTTTATTTATCTTTTTATCTTTTTTTTTTATTTTACCTTTATCAAAACAGTCTGATCTACTTTATAAGATCTGGTGGTCACTATAACAAGCGAATTAAGCCAAATCTGACTCATATAAAAGCAACTCTTATATCAATTACACCCAAATCTGTTTATTTAAACCTTAACTCAACACTCCCAAACAGAGAAACTACTATAAACCAAATCATTACAGCAGCATAGACGCAGTATATCCGCAGTGCTTTCAATATCAACACTATACCAATACATTGTAACCCACAAAACCAAAATGAAAGCGTTACACAAAGTCAGGCTAGCGAAGACTAGAAAGTTCAAATATCAAACAAGGTTCAAAAATCAAACAAGGTTCAAAAATGAAAAAAAATAGAAAAATGAAAGAAACTTCAAAAAAAAAAGAAAAAAAAAAAAGAAGAACAACCACAACTAGTATAAATATCCCAACAATTATTTTCTTTGACACAATTATTCTATATCTTATTCATTTTCAATAAAGAATCACTTATATTATAAACAGGCTATCTTTACTTATAAAGTTCTTGACATTTTTATTATATACTTTAAATCCCAATACCTTCTCAAGAAACATCGTATTGATCTTACACATAAGATCTAGTGGTCACTATCAACGACAAATATAACAAGCTTTTGCTTAAATCTTACTCTTATCAAGAAAAACTCTATCAACTTTAACAACCAAACACCTAAATTTACCTCCGTAAGCACATCTAACTACAGTATAACCGACAAGTTACAACATAACAAATGTCACCTCCGCAGCAAATGTAAAACAGTATAAATATGCATTATCTTTATTAGATAAAAAGACCAATCTTTAACTACTTAATAATTTATCTGTACCTTTGTTACATACTATAAAAAGACTATTCATGATCAAACACGACAAACAAACTTTTGTCGTATGTTTCATTCTCCTTTTGAATTAGTGTTGTAGTAGTGTAACACTGTGACAATAGTAGTGTGACGAAATTATAGATCCTTTTAGTCAAACTGTACCACTTGTCAAAGAAAGTTCGGATCTGAACTAAATTCATACTCTCAATATTTTTGATAACTCAATGAAATTGAATAACTCAACAACATTCACAATTCAAAGGAAAAGCACAAAAACCCAAAAACAGCACAAAATCAAGAAAACCAAAAACATATAAATATCAACAATTTATCAAGCATTATTATTATTATTATTATTATCTTACCTTATCCAAATAAATCTCCTTTGAAAACAAAATACTCTTTTATTTTATAAATAGGAAGAACCAATAATCCCTTGAATCATATACTTCACTGTAATCTCTTTTTTTATTTTATCTTCTACACATTACTTTTACTTTTATTCAAATCAGTCTGATCTACTTAACAAGATCTGGTGGTCACTCTACTTAAGCGAACTTATAACTCGAATTATCTACTCTATTTGGAACTTACTTTATCCAATACTTTATTCAACTATTAAAACTTTATATCAATAACTTATATCAAGCTTGCCAAAACCAGAAAGTATATTGAATCTCACACTAGTGGTGTAGTGTGACGAAGAAGTCAAAAAAGTGAAAAAAGTCAAAAAAATGAAAAAAGTCAAAAAGAAAAAAAAATTAACAATATAAATATCCCAACTATTTAGATGAAGAAAAAGGACAGTACAGTTCTACTCACATTTTTATTTTATATATTTTATTCAATAAACAGGCAACCTTCTCATAAAAAGTTCCTGATCCCTTTATTTTTTATCTTTACCTTTATTTGATCTTAATTAAAAGATCTGGTGGTCACTACAGTACCTTACTTTAAAAATTTCAAGAAAAACTTCTCTAAAAACACTCAACCCAAACCAAACATACTACAAAATAACAGTAGCTATGATTATGAAGATGTGAACGCCGAAACTTTCAATTTTTAATTTTTGACGTTTTGTAAATCACTTTACAAATTATCATTATTTTACCTATTTGACAAAATTTTTAACCATTTGATATATTTTTTACTTTTTGATATTTTTTAACCACTTCAAGATTTTTAACCTTCGTCAATATTTTTTACTTTTTGTAAAAATTGAATTTTATATTTTTTTGCTTATAAAAAGCCTGGCTTTTTATTCTCTTTTTGAAAAACTTCACTTAACTTGACCTTTTTTTAACAATATAAATATATTTTATCAATAAACCAAGTATCTTTATCTCTGAGTCTTTTGGTATAATACTTTTAAAACACAAGCAAGACAAGTCCCTTGAAGCCAATTATCTTCATTATAAACACTTTCAGAACTCTTATCAAATTACTCTATTACAAACAAGTCTGATCAACTTAACAAGATCTGGTGCTCACTATTAGCAACGAATCTACCTTTAAAGCTCTTATCAAATCCTCTTATCAACTCTATTATCAATCTAAAAGCCTATTCAAATCTCAAGCCATTAAAGCAATAGAAATTGTTTAGGATAGGGGGGTTTTAGGTAAAAGTAGTATAACAACAAAGATAAAGAAATACTGTTAGAACTTGGTATCTCTTTATTAAGTTAAGATAACTAAGATTGAATATGATAAATTCTACATGTAAAAAGTGAGAGTATTTATAGACATGATACGGATAAAGAATTAGGACAGATTTATGATCAATTCGACAGAATAGATGATTACTATTTCTAATTATTAGTTTAGCCTGTTCCTAGCTTGTATTGTCAATTATGCTATTGGGATGGTTTCAGATAACTCTGGATGTAGGACTATTTAGGAGATGGTACGGATGAATATAAAATCCTCTAGTTCCGTGATTGGATATTACGGCTAATAATAATATCTCAGTTAGGATAAAGGTTTACATGACTTAATGATGATCCGGTAAGTAATTGTCATTCCTTATTCAACATGCTCATATCATCAATAAACTATATTACAACCACGCCATACATTTGACTGTGTGAAGTTAATATGAATAAAGCTTAATATAAAAATCTAATCAAAGTCTTTTATTGATCTGTGTTGGGAATAATGTTATAAATGATTCCAAAGTTATGTCAACATATTATTTAGGATCATATGAGATTCCTTTTACTAAAATAAAGTGACTATAATCTTATGTATCCTTAACAGAAATTACACTGTAATTTACAGTTCATGACAAGAGACAAAAGGCGCCCCATATTTTTTATATAAATAAGATGATTATTTTTAACAAATATTCAATATCCAATAAATCATGTCTTCTTGCGCTTAAAAAGCAATTTTTTCTTATTGCGTCACAATTACCTTTTCTTTTTATTTTTACTTATTCTTTCTGATCTGATACCCGAGTTATCGTAAATCAAGAAAGATTCCTTTTATTTTTATCTTTTATCAAACAATCTTACTCTTAACCTTATTGATCTAAAAAGATATGATGGTCACTACTCAAAGACAATTTACTCTATCAAAAGAACTGCTAAACGTCCAATCAAGTTACCTAATCTCAAGTCATTCAAGACTTCAAACCTCAAATTAAACAAATCTACATCACTTTAGCACAAGCCAACTCCCAAGTACTAACAAGTTCCAATATTATTAGTTTCTTCGTTACAACGCAATTGTCATGTTTTGACATGTCAATAATATAACAGCCTTATCAATCTAAGCTAAATCTTTACAAATGAGTTTGAATAAGAATAGATTCTGATAATTGCCAACTGCCCTGAACAGCCAAGTTTCACTTTCATCTCGACAGTTGATTATTTACATCAGTTTATAAAATTTTCCTTATACATGTCAAATCATATCGGTCGTAACTATCTCTTGTCATTTAATCTCAGGTCTTGCTCAAACTAATATAAATAGCCTTGAAATCTTTCTTTAATAAAAGTATTCGACTTTAGAACTATTGTTCGGTCTCGTTAATTCTTCTTTTTCATATTTTTATACTTAAAAACACTTTAGCAATCATCATTGGCACCAATATTATTGTGAAATCGTCATATTTCAGGGTTTAGATAGGATTGAGGTAAGTTGTTAATGTAATATATTGTGACTTGAATAAGGTGTTGGATGTTTTGCCAAATATGAAATAGAAGACAAAAACTACAAAAAGACGATAGTTATTAAACTAAAGATGATATATGACTTTATTAATAAGAACATTGAGGGTATTTATACTTTTTTGAATGTCTGGATCTTTATCGCTATTTTAATTAATCGGTTACAAGGATAATATGGACTATTGCAGAATTCTCACATTTATTAATAGAGATCTGGTTAGGCTATAGTCCCATAATTTCCAAGTTTATCCATGAATATTCACTTTACTAGTTGTGTGGATACAACATTGGATATAGTTTGTATCCAAAGAAGTAAAATTGAATAGCTGTATGTTTGAGTGTAAGTGACCACCAGATCTTATTAAGTTGATCAGACTTGAATTGGATAAAAAGAATAAAGGTAAAGCAAAGATAAAATAAAAGGGATTTACAATGAAATATAAGTTTCAAGGGATTATTGGTTCTTCCTATTTATACAAATAAAATGAAGAGATATTTGGATTCAAAGGATATTTATTGTGATAAAGTAAAGTAAATTAAAATAATAGGTAAGATAATAGGATAAGATAATAATAATCGAAATATTTATAAAAAGATACTGATATTTATATGTTTTTGATTTTCATATTTTTATGCTGTTTTTGGCGTTTCTTTTGTTTTCTTCTTTTTTTGTTGTCCTTGAATTCCTTTGCTATTAGTGTCGTATTTACCTCATTAAATACTTATTATTCGTACGAGATTACTCAAATCTTATATAAGAAATAACAAGTACTGAATACATAATATTATATATTACATATTCTCTAAGACTCATTTACAATATTAACCATATACAATATTTATATTATTCAAGTTCAACACTAAAATTGATCTTGAACTCACTTCGGTCCCTGAATAATTTTATTTCCTATATAAAGGCGTAGTTTGATTAAATGGGTTCTCTCTCTCGTCTTGAAATCTAATAAAGAGGTTACATAGAGACTCATTCACTAGTTTTCAAGTACTATCTCCTTTTAATTCTCAAATTTTTATCTGCAAATATCTCAATTAGCATAGCATCGTTTGCTATTGAGATAGCATCTCTCCTATAACCATAGGGTTTTCCTTTTTCGTGTTTCGTGTGTTACAGTGTAATTTTAATGTTTTTCTCGTTATGGCCTTAAGAGTCTAGAAGTAAATTTGACTTTTCTTTAGAGTGTAAAAGAATTTGAGATCAAAGATTTGTGTTTGAATGGGTAAATTTGGTGATGTATCCATCATTCATAACTCGATATGAAAACAGTATTAATAAGCTACATGTAAAATGTATCCAATAGACAGGCTACAGGTTAATTCGGATAATCTTCATTAAGGATAAGATTCTGCGTAATTGCACGGTTAAACTACATTAAATACAGGAACTAAATCACAGTCAGCCGCAGTCAATCATATACGAGTATTCTATGACAAATATAACAATAGAAGAACACGTAACCCTTATCTATTTGTCATCAGATATATCATACTCATTAATTATTAATCCATGACATGAAATATTATCCGTGTATGAAAAGTATAAATAGAATACAATTTTCTTATTAAATAAAACAATCTCTTTATCGAGTCTCGTCCTCTCTTGTTCCTTTTTACAGTAAGGGACAAAATCAGTCCGTTTTTTGGTTTTTTCGCAATGCCACGCCGGGAATTATACTTTAGAGCTCCACTTTGCTGACGAAAAATTTGCCTCTTTTTTCAACAAATCTGACAATACCTGTCGGGATTGGCATTTTTAGTTTTCGACATGTTATAAGAAGATATATTGAAAATAACGGATTTTTATTTCTTTGAATTTTAATTAGTACTTGGTATCACGGCCCTTACGCTGGACTACGTCCCGAACTCGACGGGGCATGGAGTGAATAAGGTTTCTACAGTACTCTGGAGTTGCTAGGTCATACCAAAGCTTCGAAACCCGGTCAAAAAATGCTTGATCAGCCTCAATCACGGAAGGGGTGGTCTTGTCATCTGTTCCCTCTTTTTAAGCATGGCTCATGCATTTTCAATTGGATTAAGGTCAGGAGAGTATGCTGGCCAACTCAGGAGCTTAACCTTGTTCTTTTGGAACCATTTTGAAGGAGCCGAAGCACAATGGATGCTTTCATTATCTTGTTGAAAGATCATGTCACTACTTTGCAGGCCATAGTACTTCAATGTTTCCTTGTATTCCTCCTCAAGTACCGATGCGTATAGCTCACCATTTACATTACTTTGTAGCCAGGACATGTAGCCCCCTCCATGTATAGTTATGCAACTCCAAAGCATAATCCCGCCTCCTCCATAAGCATGTTTCTTCTTGTAGTGATTGTCTCGATAAGGTGCATTATCCTCTTTCCAAGCGTATTATAGACCATTAGACGCTCTTTTTTGGATCTTTGTCTCATCAGAAAAGACAACGCGTTCCCAATCAGTCTCGGACCAGTCTTTATGAGCTTTTGCCCAATCATATCGTGCCTTTTGCCTGTCATTATTAAGTGGAAGTGCCGTCTTTTTTTTAGCCGATTTTAGACCTTTGCGTTTGAAAGTACGAGTAATTGTTTTTGGATTGACTGATCGATCTGGTTTTCTAATGCCAAAGGAGGCATCAGCTGCGCTTTTAGATAAGCCTAGTCTTATATCTCTAGCTGCTTTGGTTTCCTCCCTAGGTGTGAGTAAATGATGTCTACCCGCGCTATTTTTTGACTGCATCTTGGTTTTCTTTGAAATTCTTCGAATCATGGACTTTCCACAGCCTACTTTCTTTTTAATTACATCCCATGAAGTGGAGTGGTTCATCATGTTTTCAATTTGGGCATGTTTGTCGGCATTCTTTGCTCTCAGGGCGTGTTTGGCTAATCTGAGATGAGGTAAATGGGGAAAAAGAAAAAATGTAAAAAAATGAAATGAGCTAAAATATGAGAACGCGTAAGCGTTCACTGACGTCATAAGACATACCAAACTAAGTTTCAAGTCAATCCAGTGACTGTTTCTGGAGATATGGTGCCTAATGCAAAATCGGGCGTTAGCAGCAATCACGGAAAATTACTTTTTCTGCCATAACTACGGAAGAAATGCAGCTAGAAGCAATTAGGTTACACCAATATTTTTGTCCAGTTTACGTCCAAATTTAGTGTCCGTAAAGCGGAGCTCTAAAAGTAATTCTCGGAGAGGCATTGTGAAAAAACCAAAAAACGGACTGATTTTGTCCCTTACTGTATTCTTGGATAAATCACTTGGCTTGCTTGTAGTAAGTGACCACCAGATCTTGTATTGTAGATCAAACAGTAAAAGTAATGAAAAGTTTTCTTGGTAAGAGAATATAAAAGTGATACGATGAAGATGATTTGACTTCAAAGGACTTGACTTGCTTGAGTTATAAAATAAAAATAAAGAGTTTTAATAAAGAGGAACTCGATGTTTATTTGAATAAAAGATGTTTTTAAAAGTGAAGTTCAGTATATTTAAATCAAATTATAAGAGGGGATATTTATATGATTATTATTTTTTTGTGCTTTTCTATTTTTGAAACTTTTTTTGGTTTATCTTCAGGGACTGAGGTCCCTCCTACGACTGAGTCCCTCCTAGGACTGAGTCCCTTCTTCAGCAAAAGTTACACCAACTGCGTCACAACAGTACCGTCCAAAATCTTATAAATCTCTTCATCATTCTCGTTACGACACTGTAATAGCTTGTTTTCTATTTAGGCCTTGTGTATTTATAAAGAGTTTAAAGTAGTTTTGAATATGAAGTAAAGTTATATTTGAGTATTTTCTTGATAGGAGTGACCACCAGATCTTGTTTTAAAGTAGATCAGTCTTGATATAAAGGTAATAGTAGCTTGATATGAGCTTTAACAGTGATACAATGAAGATATTTGGCTTCAAGGGACTCGACTTGTTGTTGATGTTTAGTAAAATAGTAATAGTAATAAAAGAGATTTGCTTTGAATGATATTTATTTAAAAATAATCAAAAGTAAAGTATGTCAGAAGTAAGTTTGTCAAAAGTAAGTGAATTAATTGTTTTTATAGTTTTTATGAATTTTATAACATGCTTTAAATTTAAAGCATGCCTTGATTTTAATGCACCTTTTAATTTTTGTGCCTTGCATTAATTTTTATGTACCTTCGGGTCAAAATTTATAATCTGCATCCTTACAACACTGTAAGGTTCGTTAGGCTTTCGGGTTTCGATAGATTTGATATAAGTTGTTGAGATAAAGTTTTAGTAATTGAATAAAGTATTGGATAAAGTAAGTTCCAAATAGAGTAGATAATTCGTGTTATAAGTTCGCTTGTGTATAGTGACCACCAGATCTTGTTAAGTGGATCAAACTTGATTTGTAAAGTAAAATGTAAAGAAATGTAATAAAAATATAAAATGAATACAATGAAGATAGCTTGCTTCAAGGGAATTTGACTTGTTTGTAATAAAATAAGATAGATAGATTTGTCTTTTAAGAGACTATTTATTGAATAGAAGTGAATATAAGTGAACTGAAGTAAATTGAAATAAAAGATATAGGGATATTTATATAAAAATAATAGAGGGAAAAGAAAAAGAAATAAGGTTGATATTTTTACTTGAGTCGATGTTGTGTATTTCAGTTAAATTACTGAAGTAAGTCGATTTCAAAGTCAGTTGTACCGTCCAAAATTTTATAGATGTCTTCATCATTCTCGTTACAACACTACAAGAGCAAAAAAAAAAAAAAAAACGCGATAAAGCGTTACTCGGGAAAAAAATGATTTCTGCCAGACTCGAACTGGCGACCGCCTGTGTGTTAGACAGGCGTGATAACCAACTACACCAAGAAACCACCTTGTTCCTGATATGTGCTATACTGGTCAGGACCGCCTCTTTTTTCCAAATGAACACTGCAAATAATCGTTCCAATTGGATAAAGCATATCGCAAGATTGAACATTTTTTGGTTAACAGATATTTATGGGTTTTGGAGAAAAAATGTAACTTTCGTTGTATTGGTCATTTTTGAATTTTGAAAAAAGATTTAGGTGCGAAAAAAATAAAGAACACTACGGCGCAAAAAATCTCCGCATAATGCTAGTTTCATCCATCTATCAGCAAAATAAAAACGCTAAAAATGTCGAATTTAGCGAAATTTTGTTGCCTCTGTAGGCAATATTAACACGAGAACTAGCATATTAATGCTTGGTCTAGCATAATTAAGGCCGAGGAGTTTGAAAACAAATTCAATATAAGCTCTCGAACACTTTCACACAACAATGTAATTGGATGAGGCAGACTTTAGTCGTTCTGTACATCAGCAGAGTATGGCTACGTTTAAGCATGTATATCCAGTAAAATGGGCAGGTTTATTATTGTATAGGGTAGTATAAATGGACAAATTTAAATGATTTAATAATGCGATGCTTTATTTATTTGATTATATATTCAATAGTGTACATTTTTCATTTAATATGCACTTGAATAAAAAAAAAAGTAACTAAAAAAAGTAATAAAAAAAAGTAATAGAAAAAAGTAATAATAGAAAAAGTAGTAATAAAAAAAAAGGAATAATAAAGAAAAGGAAATAATAAAGAAAAGGAATAATAAAAGAAAAGGAATAGTAAAAGAAAAGGAATAAAGTATGAACAGAAATAATACATAAGTCATTACTTACCTGACCTCGACATCCCATTCAATGCAATTCGTTTAGCAGATTTAATTACATTCAACAACCTTCATTGCAATCTACATTCAACAGGATGATTAATATTTAAATATTTGAAATTTTATTACTATTTACCAAATTATTTTTCTTTTTTCTTTTTATCGTGATGAATAATTGCCTTATACAGCAGCTGTTACTTTTTCTCAAGTCCATGCTCATATACTCTATCATCATTGCTGTTATCATTGGTATCATCACAGTCAATTCATACACAATCTTCATTGCAGAATAAAACAAAATATCAAAATCTAATAAATAAAGAACATCAGTTAATAAAAAATAACAAGCAAAAAAATTATACCTTTTGTCTTGTTCAAACATACTATCTATACAATATGTTTTTAGTCAAAGTTCGATCTATCTGAAGCCGCATAGAGTATAATTTTACCTAATATGAACAGCATACACGATATAAAACCATACACCAAGCACAGTATACAAAAGCAAAGGATGAGTAGTTGCGACAAACCGGTCTACAGTATGATATGATACTGATTATACATCTAGGTTGCACACTATAAAGAGAGTCCGTAAGAGGTCAATGTAAGAAACGGAAAGAAATACAAATAATGATATAAAGAAGAGCAAGGGTTATTGCATGTTGTAATATAACCATAACCAAGTTTTTTTTTTTAATTAGTGAACCATTCGTTAGAAACATCTTGACTAAAGCACTCACAATATTTAAAGTAAAAGAATACTAGAACTTACTATAAGCAAAGATAAAAAAAAATAGTTAAAAAGAATAAAACATTCAACAACTTTATACCCATGCAACAAAATGATTGTTTTTCTTTTGCTTGTAATGAGTTAACTTTTTGGGTTGATTTAGTTTTGGTTATTTTGTTTTCAAGACATGGTGCATATCAGCAATAGTTAAAAGTATCAAAAGCTGTTAACAAAGTAGAGTAATGACAAAAATACAAGGAAAAAAGAAAAAAAAAAAAGAGCAATGAGAAAAGAAAAAACCTTTAAAATTCATGCAAGCTTATTTCGTTGAGCTAACGTCATAGGACCAATGACATTGAAGAATAGCAACTTATATAAAAAAAAAGTGCTAACATTACCATCGTGAAGATCTAGTCATGACAAGGCAATCTTAAACGACATTTAACAAATAATAATATAATTTGTTTAAACAATAAAAGGAAAAAGAAATAATTTGTTGTAGAACAGTAACTGATTGTAGTTGACATTAATAAATATAAGTCTTAATACAAGATCATAATTAAAATAAAATAAAATATAAGTTTATTTAAATAAGATCATACAATCAATTCCAATTAAACATGTTCTTTTAGAATATGTATTGTATTCATGAGAGTTCTTTGATAAGAAGAAGTATCAACTAAAGTAACCAAATCCAATCCAATGCCAGAAATATTGCTAATCTTTCACATAATTGAAATAACGCGTAATGTAACCTTATTCAAATCAGTGAGGAACTCTCAGAATAAAAAGATAATCTATGACAGGCATACAAAAGAACAAATGAAAAGTTTTCATAATCATAATTATAGATAACACTTGCTAAAGTACCTGAATATTAGAAGAACGATAACAATAGAAGATATCAAGCCACTCACTCAATAAGATATAAATACCTGCCTTTAATTAGAATAATTTTTACTTTAACTTAAACTGAAATAAAGATCAGTCTCAAAAAGTACCCAAACTGTTTCTTGATTTTTGTTTACACTTTTTCTTTTACTACCTAAACCATTATACAACACATACAACCAATTCCAATCAAACATATTCTTTTACCTAAAAGAAATTAAATCTCATAAAAGAGTAGCCCTTTGCTTACAGTCCATATTCTGTCCTTTGCAGTTTTTGGGATAAAATGAAAGTTTTCATAGATATATTCAAGCATAAATAGGCGAAATTTGACAAGACTTGATCTTAAATTCGGGTTGTTCTTGCATAGCATGATGTAGCACGCCCTAGACTGTAGTAATTTCCATGCACTGGATGGGTGCTGAAATGCTACAGCCTCGATGTCGTCTTCTATTTCGTAGTAGCTTGGTAAAAGCAATTTTTGTACTTGTTCTTTTGCATATGCGGATTTTGACACCTTGTAAGAATTATCCTGTCAAAAATTTAGTAACCAAGCTGAATAACGATCTGAGATAGTACCTTTAAGATTTCATTTAAATAAGTCTTGGTGCAAAAGAAGTTGGATCCATATTTGTATAGCTTTTCGTAGGACTGCTGGTCTTTGCAGTACCTATCCCATTTTGAGAACTTCGATAGAAGTTCATGCATGACCAAGTGAGCAAAGGGTTCCACGCAATCATCACTTAAGCCAAAGTAGCCTATGTACATCACAGCACGGTCCCAATAGTAATTCTCTTTGTTAACCAAATCTATATATTGATCATAGAGACCAAGGTCGAAGTTCAAATTGTTGGCTGTACTACTTTGTTCTAAGAGCATTGGGAATTTATAATGCCATTCAGGCAATTTGACTTCATAGCCATGATCAGGCACTATCTTGTTAATTATATCTCTGTGGAGTACACCATGAAGATATTGCTTCATACTAATAGCAGATGACCAGTGGCAACCATCTTCAGATAATTTAAATAGATTGGGTACAAACAAAGCCATAGACTTGCGGCACCGATGCGATTTTAATTGATCGGAAAATGGCTTCCACCAGCTACGATCAGAAGGCCGGTGAACTAAGGAAGACAGCATAAAAGCAATGAGTGCTACACCTGTAAGTTGCCGTGCTGTATACCGAGAATGTTTCTGACTATGGATGTTTTTTGCTAAAGCAACTAAACAGTCTAGACGCTTTTCAACAAAGGATGAAAGAGCATGAGACTTGTACCAATTGACATGTGCTTGAAGATGGTTCCTAAGGAAATAGCGTTAAATATTTATATGTACGATGTCAATTACATACTTGGCCAAATCCATAGTATGATTATATAGTGCATCCCAATGATTCGCTGTGAAGCGCACTTCCAATCGCACTCCATATGACTTATACTTCATCAATGACAAACAGTGCTTCATCCTGGCCTAAATATTAAAGTAAGCTACAGCCCGGTTTACATAATAAAATAATTACTTACTACATGCTTAATAAATCCTGGGGATACCTTGAATACGTCGTCAGCATCAAAATCTTTGCCATGTCTCTCTCCATATGCACTACGGCTGTTTTGCATGGGAGTACGCGGAGACCCGAATAAAACCGGACTTGCGATTCCCATACTTGAACCCACCAATACCTGAATGGCCACAAAAAGGATCATGACGGTACATGCTCTTATGAAAGCTTTCGTCTTCAAAAAGCAATTCCAGTATAGACTGAAAATCTTTTCTTTCTCCAGTCGACCATAATCCTGTAAGACCAAGTTGAGGGCTTGCAAAGTTGATGCCTAAGTCCAGATAGAGGTTGCTAAGATCCATTTTGTCCCATATGAAGCCTTGTGAAGATAAGGCATGCACAAAATTCTCGTCCCCAACAAACCTGGATTTCATACCCATACCCCACGTTACAAAGAAGAAGTCGCCAAATATAGCACTTAGACTTGAGTTACGTGAAAGGATACCCCTCATAGCAGATATCAACTGCGACACCTCTTCCATACTTAAGGTAATACCCTTCCCTAAGCCAAAATCAGCAGCTGACTGGTAGTCTAAAGGTACTGGGACAACTGACGTATCAAAGATAATATCCAAAGCAGGGAGAAGGACCATATTGACGAACCTTTCATGATAAAGAACAGGTATAAAGTATGATGGGCGTGCACCTTCTGTCTGAACCATTTCACGATAAATTCCAGGGAAGAAAATGGCAACCTAGCAACTTTCTTTAAGATTCGTTTTTTCAAAAAAAAAAAAAAAGTACCTGAAGCCTTTCGCTATGTAAAAATTGAACATTGGAGATTTTGTGCACACCAACTTTAACATCGTTCGTATATCTTTCATGAGACCAGGCTACTCCAGTATCAGTCGTGTAGCTACTACTGTATGGTGGTCTGATATCCAATGTACATGAGTGCTTTAAAGGCAGGTCGCTACTAACGTATGCAAAGGAGTCAATGTCTGTGGATATACGGATATCACCAGGAACAGGTTCGCAGCTGTTGTTAACAAATACCGGAGATAATTGGTCACTGCTGTTGTCGTAAACGCATCCAAGTATATGCTGAAGTATATCATCGGATACCTGTCGATTCATACCGGATGAAAGATGCATAAATTCCTCAATTCCCATGGATGCTATGAATCATTGATTAGGCATATAATTATATGACGTTCATCACTGTACCACCAGCATTGAAAAAACGTTGACGATCCAATACAGACAAAGCATTCATGGGGCGCACTATATGTTCAACTTCGTCTAAAAAAATATCAGATGATTATTTATGTCAAATAATGAAGTTACCTTCACGTAAACGTGTACGAGTACTAATCGCAACAATTGGCTCTACCAATTCACTAGAATTATTGCCAGAGGCAATTTCAACATAAGGTTTGAGATATAAATCAGACATAGTGTGAGTAATAGAAAAAAAAAGAATAAAGGAGAAAAATATAAAAGCAAAAAAAAAGAAAAAAGAATTAGTCTGGCATATTTATAGAAATATGAAGTGGACGGCGAAAACGTAATGATAACATAATTGCTGATAAAAATCACGCAATTTCATAATCAATAGCCGTGATTGGTGGGATATGACACACTTTTTGCGCTTTTTTTGCTTCTAAATAGCTATTGGCTGTTGCATTTATAATTTAAGGAATGAGATCAAAAAGAAAAACCTCAAGCATAGCAACAAAAATAACTTATGACACTCTATACAGTGTCTTTCACTTTGACAAAGCTTCACTATATGAATTATTCATGCTATTTACTTTCTTTAGCATATACTTCAAAAAAAAAAGAAGATTATCTGACAGTCAAGCTCCAAGTGACAGTGAAATAAAAAATTTATTGTGTGTTTTACACGTCACAATTGTAATTCCGCAATATAAAAGAGCAATTTTCCATTTTCTCCTCTTTCTTTCCTCTTTTTTTTTTTTTTTTTTTTTTTTTTCTGAAAGTCAACGTCGATATCAGGTATCGAACCCTCATAGTCTGATTGAAAGGCGTATATCTCAACCACCTGACGATGGAAAACTGAAATCTTTGTAAGCAAGCGTCTGCTGATCGCTAATATGACTCGAAGCGGATAGGCTGTCTTGAACCCAAGATGTTCTTGATGATGGGTTAGCGCTTGTACCTCTAGCAACTACTGTATGGGTTGAGCGTTCTCTGGACACGGGTTCAAATCCTGCCTTCCCCTCTCCGACTTTTCTCATTTGATAGTAAATAGAAGAATGTTTATATGGACTGACTAATACAGGTTAGACCCTAGGATCCTGTGGGTTACCTGCTTACTTTTGGGAATAACCAGAGTGAACGGAGTGATGCCGGACACACTAGGCGCACCCCATTTGATATGTAAACGAGACAAAAAGACATTTTCACACATAGTGATCTATGTTTATACTTATGCTTATACTTG
Source organism: Rhizopus delemar RA 99-880 (assembly GCF_000149305.1). NCBI lineage: Eukaryota > Fungi > Mucoromycota > Mucoromycetes > Mucorales > Rhizopodaceae > Rhizopus > Rhizopus delemar. Next base: position 24,731 of record NW_027137854.1, read on the forward strand.
TACTTATAAGGTTAGGCTTAGGCTTATGCTTATTTATGCTTATTTATGCTTATTGTCGTATACCAACATACTTTAAAGATGATTCATATTCAACTTGTAAGAAATGATAGTAGTGAATGGCTTACAAAGATTGATTATAGTCCTTTTTTCACTATTATTCGGGTGATAAACTAAATTCACACCTTTAACACGTTTACAAGTTGGTTTTAATATAGCATAAACATAAAATAAATGAAACAATGAGACATAAATGAAAAAAATAGAGATGTACTCAAGAAATAATTTTAAATATTCTACTTTGCATAAGCAGGAACAGATATTCATATTAAAATTTATTTATGCTAGATCTACAACTATAGCTAATTAAGTTGAAAAGAATACAAATAGCAGCAAATATAATAATATTAAAAAAAAAAGGATAACTTTTTAAGTCTGGTTGAATTTTATAGTGGTTTTTTGGTTCTTACGAGATAAAACAAATTAAGTGGGAGATTGCTAACAACTAATGACTTGATATAAGTCGCATAAGCAACAGATACTATTTGCAAAAGATACGTGTTATTTTAAAAGGGGTTGAGTTGATTTCAATTTATTTCCAATGGATTTTCAATTTATTTATAATGAAATTTGAACAAAATGGGTGATATTGTTAAGAAAGTAAATATTTTGTTTAAATAAAGATAAACAAATATAAGATTACAGTTGATGATTGATATGATGATAATATTATAAGCGATTACGATAAAAAAGTAAAAGAAAAGAAAATAATGAAATAGTTGACTAAAAACAACAGATTTATATATAAAGTAAATATAAAAAAAGAACAAAAAATGAAGCAGATACTGCACTTTGCGGCCATGACTGTGGTTGTGGTTATAGTTGCGGTAGTGGATATGGCTGCAGTTATAGCAGTTACAGTGGTTATGGTTGTGGTTATGGCTGTGGTTGTGGCTATGGCTGTGGTTGTGGTTGTGGTTGTGGTTGTGGTTGTGGTTGTGGTTGTGGTTGTGGTTGTGGTTGTGGTTGTGGTTGTGGTTGTGGTTGTGGTTGTGGTTGTGGTTGTGGTTGTGGTTGTGGTTGTGGTTGTGGTTGTGGTTGTGGTAGATGGTTGTGGTTGTGGTTGTGGTTGAGGTTGTGGTTGCGGTCGCGGTTGTGGTTGTGGTTGTGGTTGTGGTTGTGGTCTGTGGTTGTGGTGGTGGTTGTGGTTGTGGTAGTGGTTGTGGTTGTGGTTGTGGTTGTGGTTGTGGTTGTGGTTGTGGAAGTGGTTGTGGAAGTGG
>NW_027137854.1:36875-45581 GCF_000149305.1 Rhizopus delemar RA 99-880
TTGTGAATGTAACTGCTCCACAATACTCGTACTACCGAAGTGTCCGAAGGTATGAGCATCTTTAAGTAGACGTGCTCTCTTCTCAGGTGGAGGAGTCATATAGTCAGTTGTGGGATTATTAGCAAACTTTTTATTTTTTATTTTCACAGCTAGCACATTTAGTTTCTTGTCCTGACTATAGATCAAGTTGTGTCTCATTTTGATGTTTGTCCCAATGGCTGCTTCTTATACCCAAAGGATGATGCAAATATCTTGTTTTGTACTAATGAAAATTGTCAGCTTCCAAGATATAGAAAGCATGAACAAGCTCTTGCCCTTCGACAAGCTGGTGTCGATTTGAATGATGAGTCCTTCCCTTCTTTTGTTGCTGTTCAGCAAATGGCTGTTGTATCTGTTGGTGCTGCATTAGCACAAATGATGCTTGATGAAGACAAGAGAGAATTATTTAAGTACCGTGCCGAACAAGATTGTACACATGAAGATGGAGTGTACAGGGACATCTTTGATGGTAAGGTGTATCAAGACTTTCTTTTCAATCAGCAGCAACTTTTTCAGGATGATAGCGACATTGGGATAGTCTTGTTTGTTGATGGATTCCAACCAAAAGTTCAAACAGGAAGCACATTAACAATCATTCATTGCTTAGTGATGAACATAAGTCCTTCATACAGGCAAGCCTATTGTTATTAAGCCTAATTCTTAGATGTTAACCATTATTCTATAGGCATACTCGCCATCATATGATTACTCTGGCCATCATACCTGGTCCCTCTAAGCCTGATAATATTATGTCTTTCCTGCGACCAATTGTTGACGAAATCAGAAGTCTTGGAAACAATGGTTTTCGAGTATTAAAAGATAACAATGTAATTTACAAAGGCAAGGTTCACTTGATGGGTGTTATGGGTGACATTCCTGGTGTTGCAGACTTAATGAATCATGCTGGCCATATGGCATACCATGGTTGTCGTATTTGTGATGTTCGAGGTGTATCAGATGGTGCGAGATACTTTTTACATAACGGCAATATTCGATCAAGAGAAAGCCTAGTACATGGTGATCCTGTAAGTTTTTTTTTTTTTTTTTTTTAAAAAAAAAAGTTATGATTGCTTACCATACATCCCAGAGCCCTCCAATGGGACAAGTACCAGAGCTGCTCACTTCTCTTTCGACGTTTTGTGGTGTAGAATTTTTTGGAATTGACGAGATGCACTTGATTGGCAGAGGGATTGGACACCTTATTTTCAATATTCTTAACGCCAGTTGCAATGAATCGTACATCATTGAATCAGGTTCATCATACAGCTTCAGACTAAAAAATCCACTTCGAAGAACCAATGGTATGGCTATTGTACAGAACCAGGTGGAAGTATGTGCCTCCAAAGTCCCCCCAATATTTGAAGGCTCCTTTCATGTTTCCTTTGGTCGCTACAGAGCTGTAGATTGGCAGAACTTTCTTTGCGTGATCGTACCAAATATCATCTTGCCTTACCTAGTCGAATACGAAGCAAAGAAAGCGTTGATGTGTCTAATAAATGGCTGTAATCTGGCACTCCGTCGAATATTAAAGGAAGAGGATGTGAGAAAAATGGAAAGGTCAATATAAAGTAGCAGAAGTTCGTTATTACATTTTACTTACTAACAGTATTTTATCATTTAACATAGTGATGTGGAAACATGGCACAAATACTTGCGTGATCAAATCAACGTTGGTAATTTGTCAGTCAAAGTTTTCACAGCCAACAACCATTATCTGGGTCATCTTGGGCACATGACCAGACAGCTGGGGCCCATAAAGAATTATAGCTGTAGATCAACTGAGAGAACAATAAAAGAGTTTGCAAACAAGATTAAATCGACCACAAAGCCTGGAGTTAACAGCTCCAACGTTTTGTTGAACACCATCAACCTACAACAATATGGAATTACCACGTCTCTAGCCAACAACGATCAAGTGAATGCAGATCAAAGCTCTCCTGTATCGTTTGTTTCCCATCCTTCAGGCAACGATCAGTTTCCGCAATTATGGGATCCTGCTGATGAAGCATATTTGTTATCAAATGGAGTAATCACCCCTGATCTGCGCGATCAAGATCTTGTTGTTGCACTTCGATCCTATTACAGGCGACTTTATGGTGATCAAAGCATAATCGATATTGGAACTAATTCTATTTTGTTTGCTGAACGGCTTTGGACCGATTCTATCGTTATTTCTTCCCTGTCATATCGCAAAAAAAAAACATTGACTACAGCAGCTGACAACTTTGTCTTGTTTGAAGCTGGACGATATCGAAGGTAAGTAATTTTATATGGACATTAAATATAACATCAACTAACCTTTTTTTTTTTAGTTTGAGAAAGTGTTGGTTTGTTGGTGAAGTTTACACATACTTCCAGCATACATATGATGATCAAGTACGCTTTCTTGCAGTTGTAGATGTGATGAAAAATCACAAGCTTGATCAATTTAACATACCAATGGCTGAAAAAGATGTTGAACATAAGCATTTTGCTGTGTTAGATGTGGCAGACATCTTGGAATGTGTTGGGTTACTCCAATATTCAGCAACCAAAAATAAGTTTAAAGTTATATGCCCATATATGCGTTATGATGACAAAGTTGGTGGTAGACATGATGGTATGCTTTCCGATCTTTAATGCCTTTTTCTTCATTTCATTGATGCAATCTTCTTCTTTTATTTTTTATGCTTTTATGCCTACGTCTATGATTTAATAACTTCTTTTTCCACGTTCCTTTTTTTCTAATTACCATCAAAACTTCATTCAAAATATAATTTAATCTTCTCTTATGTATCGCTATATTCATATCAACCACTCTTTGATTATAACCCAAATAAATTCTATTCATATGTTACTATGCTTAAAACTTTTTAGAAGAAACTATTTTTATACCTTTTGTAACTGTAATAAAAAAGAATCGTTTTCAGAGTTGTTAAACAGAGGTTCAGGTTTTGTATCTGTTAACAAGTTGCACTACAAAATGATATGCTGTTTGACACCTTCCATTATCTCTACAGTTTTACGTTGCTGTTACAGGAATTTACAACCTTATATCCAATATACTAATCAAAATAAGATTTTTCATTATGAGTACTGAACTTGTATGTTTTTTTTTCCTACCATATAGAGACTTTTTTCTACTAAATATTTCATAAAGCACAGTGCTGAATAAAGAGTAGCTCATATTCTGTAGGTCTACGTTAGACACAATATATATTAATAAGCATTCATTATTTACCTTTAAAAAAAAGCTAAATCTTGTTAAGTAATTGTAAAAGCATGCTATTCAAGTTTCTTCTATAAATTACTAGAATCAAAAGTAAGCATATTTTTCTTTATCATAACTATTTACTTTTACACTTTCACGGAGCCATGTGTTAATCGACTAACGTATAATTATAATTCGGGATAAAAAAGCAATTTTGGTGGAAAGGGGCAAATAACTGGATTAAGGTACAAGATAAATAATAACAATTTAATTGTTAAGAAGAGTTTAGGATAGTGAAAAGTAATTATGAGCTGTAAGAATTTCGTAGCAGGATTATGTAAAGAAGGAAAAGAAGTGCAATCGGAAGTTTTTTGTACTTTTTGAAACACTTGTAAGTTATAACGACGTCATTTCAGAGCATTTGCAAACGCGTTTTTTTTTGGATTGTTTTTGGATTTATTTATTTAATGTAAATGATTGAAACAATTATTGGATCTATTATTCTTTAGCAATAAAACAAATAAGCTCCTTTGGCTTCAATAAACTGAATACAACAGAAAAAATTATAATAATAAAGGACAACCTACTCAAAACAATATTTTTACCGAATGAGGGAGTAATTTATAAATGAATTACTTTATTGTATATGATTTGAACTTGATAATAGTTTATAAAGCTCTTTTTTATATCTATTACGTATTTATATTCTTCAGTTTACTTCCCCATAGTTAATACAAAACAGTAAAGATCCACAACTATGACAAATCACTCTCAGTTCAACTAATATAAAAGTGTTGTAATGTAACTTGACTAGTCAAAGTATATTGAAGCAGTACTATAATTGGAAACAAAGAAAAGTTACGGCAATCAAAACATGTCTTGTTTAAATTTGCTGAAATAAATAAAACTAATGGTACAGGCACACTACTAACTCTTCGCCATAATGCTTACATGTCTTCTTTTTCACAATTTAAGCTTCCTTTAAAAACATGTCAGCTGGAGCACAAGATGTAAAAGTGATTTAGGATACGACAGTTGACAGTAGCATAAAAAACATGATCTTCGTTTTTTTCTTTTACATTTTTGGCCGTGATTGAGTTATATGTTGTCTCTTTTTTTGTTGTTGTAAATTATCTATTCTAAAAACAACCACAAAATATAGCTCAAGAAAGAAACAAAAAAGAAAGTTGCAGAGCGTCTTTTTAAAAAAAAAAATAAAAAATTGCATATAATCTACTTTCTTTGCAATTGCTTAAAGAAACTAATGAATAGGGATCTCTTTACGACCATTACAGTCATCATGCACAAAAATGCAAGCTGTTTAATATTGCTTCGTTTCGTCTTTTAATAGCATAACTCAGGTTGTGTATAGTTTAAAACGTGATTTCGCCAAGTAGATCCACCCTATTTCAGTATTTACATGCCAAAAAAAAAAAAAGTGTAGCAATAAAAAAGACTGAAGCGTTTTAAAAAAAATGCGGAGAACAACTTAAAAAAAATGGCAAAAAATATGCTGGAACTAGCATAAAAGACGCTTGAGCAAGCGTACGGGTGCTTCAACTAGTGTTCTTCTGCGCCGTAGTGTTGGCTTTTTTTTTTGTGAAAACTTTTTGAGTTCCACGAGATTAATCGATGTATTTTTAGATTAGATGATGCTATTTTGATGACATTAGGTAAGTCGAGTAAACTTTTAAAACACTACAAGCAAAGAAATACTGTATATTGTTATTATTATTTTATTTAAATAAAAAAAAAGCTATTTTTTATAAACCAAATCCCTATTTTTTTGTGTATATAAAGCAATATAAGTGGTTCATAAAGAAGTATATAAAGCAATATGAGTGGTTTATAAAGAACAAAAAGACAAATAAAGCATTGATTTGAAAAGTATCATTGGTCCCCAATTTTTTTCTGACGTAGAAAAGACTATGAAAAGCAGCTACCAAGATAGACGTCCTCGCACAGTAAGGATTAAATCTACTTAGAACTCTGAATTATCACTCCCGTCAGTATCTGCATTAGCAAGACGTAGAATAAATAATAGAATTATAGGTCTGTAAAGTATGGCTGATATCGTCGTCGGCATAAATACGCATTCAATCACAGATTTTGATATTGCTGAACAGAAAAGCATATAGTTAACAATGAACGGTTCGCAGAGTTTGCACGATAATTTCCAGTGATTACCACTACAAATAATCGTGCAAATTTGTTAACAGATATATTATCAACCTTGCGAAAGAGCTTAGAATCGTGTGACATCGGGTAACTGATTGTTGATCGCACTGCCTCCTGTCTCTGCCACAAATCGTTTAAACCGTCGTTAATCTTTTGGTTAAGAGATGTTACAAGATTTGTAGCAGAGACAAGAGACTGCTAGTACATTTATTCGTTAACTGATCTCGCAAGACGCAACTTCCATCAGTTATGTTATGGCTCCTGTTTATTATCCATTTGATATCTAATGGTGCTCGGCAGCCAATGATACTTTTCAAATCAATGCTTTATTTGTCTTTTTGGTCTTTTATAAACCACTCATATTGCTTTATATACTTCTTTATAGACCACTCATATAGCTTATATACTTCTTTATTGACCATTCATATTGCAATAAATATTGCTTCATATATACAAAAAAATAGGGATTTGTTTTATAAAAATAGCTTTTTTTTTATTTAAATAAAATAATAATAATATACAGTATTTCTTTGCTCGTAGCGTTTTAAAAGCTTACTTGACTTACCTAATGCCATCAAAATAGCATCATCTAATCTAAAAATACATCGATTAACCTCGTGGAACTCAAAAAGTTCTCATAAGAAGAAGAAAAAAAAAAGCCAAGCTCAAGGATGCAAAGACACAAGGATTCAAGGAATTTGGCACTCAAAGCAAAAGAAGAAAAGACATCAGTACTCAAGAACCAAAGCAAAGGCGAGAAAGAAATAGTAAAAGGCCAAAGCAAAGTAGCACGTATCTATAATAATTATTAGCTATTGAGTATACGTAGTAGAAGTAATAGTACCTTTCTTTAAATAGGCGAGAAGACTAGCTAAACTTATACCAACAAGTAAAAAAAGTAGCACGTATCTATAATAACTATTAGTTATTGAGTATACGTAGTAAAATTAATAATACCTTGCTTTAGATAGCCCAGGACAACTAGCTAAGTTTAAAGCAACAAGTAAAAAAAAGAAACAGCACGCATCTATAATAACTATTAGTTATGAAGGATATTCAGTAAAAGTAATAGTACCTTGCGTTAGATGAACCAGGAAAAAGAAAAAAAGAAAAAAAAAAACGTCATCCAAGCTTATACCAACAAGTAAAAGAAGAAGAAAAGGTAGTCCTTAGAAAGAGACTTTATAAAGACCATTTAAACCACAAAAAAAAGCAGGCAATACGATTTTACTAAAGTAAAAGTACCATTAGAACAGAAATAGAATATATATAATATTAAGAACTTACCTTTTAGAAAGAATTTTTTTTTAAAAAAAAAAAAGAAAAAAAAAGGAAAAAAAAAGTATTTTTTTTATAGCCTCATTTTACCAGTGTTACGATTACCTACTATCGATTAAAAACAAGTTTTTTTAAAATATGGTTTAACTATTGAAACACTCAGAGAGGGTATTCATAAACAGTTTAAAATCTTTTTTATTATTATTATTCAAATGTAATATCTTTAACTGCAAAGGCTTTTTTCTTTTCCTTTCTTTGCTTTTCTTTTTTTTTTTTGTAAAACAAATAAAGTACTACCTTGCTTTTGTATACACCTTCAATTTATTTTGTACTCTTGTTTTTTCTTCCTTAAAGTTTATTTTAAAAAATGTCTCGTCGCGTCGCCACCCCCATCAGTGTCCCCAGCAATGCTCCCAAAAGGGCAAGAATTTCTATGAGCATTGCTGGATCATCATCCACTGTTGTTCCCGCTTCTGTTCCTGTTGCAGGCTTCAGTAGCTTTACAACTCCTCGCTTGGAGAGCTCTGTTGGTGCTGAAGCCATCCGAGCAGCCTCTGGTTTCGCACCAGATATAATGGCTGCTCAGATACAGCAATTGACACAATTGCTGCAGCAACAGCAACAGCAACAGCAGCAGCGAGCTTCAGAAGCTGAGGTCGACCAGGCCAAAAAAGAATGTAGTGTAAGTCTAGAACAGATTTATCAAATTAGTAATTGTAATTTAATACCTATATTTTATACCTTTCTTTGTGATGTAGAGCTATTTAGCAGAATACTACCGTGATTTCGTTGTTGGTCGCAGAAGCGAATTTGACTTGGACGTGACCTTCGCCCACAAGAACAACAGAAAGGTCAAGGCCCTGTTATGTGAGCAAGTCAGGAAGCATCGTCGTTTTGATTTGCTCACCACTTCGCAAATACACACCATTATCAGGAGCAAGTATTCCTATTTGATGAGCAAGGCCAAGGGGAAGACAGTTGTTTCAACAAAAACAACCTGTCGTAGCCGTGTAAATACGGTGAGTATTTAATATTTAGAAGATTATATTATAAAATATAGAAAATGCTTACATTAACACCTTATGATAGAAACTCTCTAACAGGAGATCTACAGTAGGTCGAAAAACTGCTGCAAGGAATCCATTTTTCTTGGTTTTTGTAGCGCACATCCTGTTACAATGGCACAAACTGCCTCTGTTCCCACATAGTAAATCTTCTACATGTCTTGAAAAATCCGAAAGAGTTTAAGCCCTATTGGATAAGTATTGAAGGAAGTATGAGATGCGCAATTTGAAAATTTGGAAAAACGAAAATTTTAACGGAATGAATTTATTTATTAATATTTAGTTGAACCTCCTTTTCTATTAATAGTCGCTTGAGTTCTTTTCGAAATGTTATCTACATGACTTCCAAAAAGATATTTATCGAAATCAATTCATATTTTATCAACTTGTTCCCAAAGCGCATTCGTGTTCTTTGCTCTACGTTCGTAATATTTGAGATTCAACTTCAATTGATGCCATACGTGCTCGATTGAATTTAAGTCCGGGCTCTAAGCTGGCCAATCGTTAATATAGCTCTCTTGGTTACTAGATAACTAGGCTATTGTAAATTATGCCTTGTGCTTTGGGTCATTGTCATGCTAAAAGTAAATGTTGGACCAGTCGAAATTGTAGTACTTCATAGTACCACAAAGCGTAGTGTTCAAAATATGCTGGTAAACACCCGAGTACAACTTTCCATCGTAAATTCAGCAAGCATATTCTGGTCCTTCAGAGGTTATACAACACCAGGACATCAATTTGCTAGCTTCATGCTGAATTACAAAATCCAGGTCATGATGTTGAACAAGGTCACTTGGCCTTTTCCGATAGTGATTATCACCATCAAAGCCCTATACGTTGATCTTGGATTTCATTAAGTAAACGACATTGTGTCAGTCAACCATTGCCCCTATCTGATGCTCCATGTCCATTCCACTGATGCTACGTATGCACTTTGTCTGAATGGCTCCTTTTTCT
>NW_027137854.1:50246-58295 GCF_000149305.1 Rhizopus delemar RA 99-880
CAAAACGCTAATTTTTTTCTCTCCCGTTTTGGTGTAAGCTTTATGCATTTCACATGCATAGACGTATAGATAAATGCAGTTTTGTGAATTTCTCTATGGACCGATGATTTTACTAAAAAATAAGTAAACAATGTTCGGCGATGTCTTGTGGGCGTATATAACAGGAGAAACTATATCTAAAGTGTTCTAAGCAATAAAGTTATGGGTTTGGAAGCTAGCATGAATGATTAAGAATAAATCCAACACCTTGATAACTGCTTTTCCACTGAGAACTGGCAATGTTGCTCTGTTGTGAAAGCAATTTAAACTCAGAAAGTAGAAATCTGAGCAAAACTTTAAATATCTTTGCGAAATTTTTTTTCTTTTTTGCAAAAAGCATACTGCCAAAAAGCTAATTTTTTTCTCTATCGTTTGGTGTAAGCTTTATGCATTTCACATGCATAGACGTAGAGATAAATGCAGTTTTGTGAATTTCTCTATGGACCGATGACTTTACTAAAAAATAAATAATCAATATCCGGTAATGTCTTATTGGTTCATATAAGGGGCTAAAATAGATTTAAATCATCCCGAAGCTTAAATTTATGAGCTTGACAAAAGTGCCGTTGAAAAAAATGTTTCCTTTGCATTAAATTTAAGGATTAATTGCAGTTTCACCTTTTTTCTCATAAAAAGGAAGACAGGCAGGATGCGGTCTAGGCGGTATTTTATTGGGAGTGGGATATGAAAATGCCAAGTATTCTATGTTATTCTAGACCCAAATACATCACTATGCTTTAGCTTAGGCCGCTTTAATAGTATCAATTAGCTACATAGCCAGAATTGATGTTAGTTTAGAAGATAGGGATCTGTATTCCTTACTATAAAAAGATTGAAGGTGCAATGATCAAGCCCCTGAAGCAGAGCACAATGTAATGTCCTTTAGTAAATTCATTTTACATTGAGGATTTCCTGATAAGATTTAGAAAACGACAATTTTTTGTATGAAGGGTTTTGTTTGGCCTTCTTGGCTAGGGATAGATGTGTACTTGTCTAAGTATATGCATATTTGTGCATTATAAACTGCATAAGGCTACGTGAACTTAAAAGCTAAGAGAAAATAATTGCTATAGTACTAAATACTGTATGTATAAGCTTACTGAAAGCACTCGAGTTTGCATATATTGAATTGTTAGAACCTGATCAGTAGTTCAATTAAAGGCTTAAAAAATATTATCCAAAGATTAGGTAATATAGGGAGTATAAAGTATACATGTTAGTTATTATCTTCATGCCATACCATGGAACAATGATGGGTACATGCCTTTACCACCAAAAAATGTCGTACGTAAAGGAACATGAACAGAACATTGATCCTAAGAGATGAATATTTTTATCAAAGATCGATTTTAAGGTTATGACGAGTAATCTGGACTGATTATAAAGTTAAGGCGATAAGAGTTAGCTATGACTGAAGCATTTTAGGCATAAATAAAAAACAGTATAGGCTGATTTTAAGAGTAAGCTGCTGTTGTCAAAATTAGTTATAGACTAGGAAGACCTATCATCATCTAAACTTATTTGTAAATCTACAATCCAAAGCAACAGCACTGTGTCTTAATAATATGTCAAAAGACAGTAGAAGTGAGCAAGATGAATTGGTATAAGAACAAGTTGGGCTCGGTGTTAAATCCTATGTACTCAAACTTAACATATTGGAGTGATTACAAATTTCTACCTACTGCTGAAATTTAGTACTCACAGTTGCTTAAGTTCATTGTCATTGTCTACAAGAAGTGATGGCTTTTATATAGTATAAAATATAGCACATTTTTAATGTAAAAGTGGCTGTCCATGTTTTAATCCGAAAATGGCATAAAAAGCTTAAATAAAAAAGAAATACCAGCCATATAAAGCATTAGTCATTCTTCTTTGTTTTAGAACTCTTTATACTACGAAAGTACCACAATTTGTAAATAAAAGGTCGCATCTGCTTGTGTACTTTGTAAGTATTCATATAGAAGATATAGACTCGATAGCGATGTCATGCTGAAGAATAAATGGTTAAGCTAAAGCTTGTCAATGATTTAATATATACATCTGAAGTTAAACAGTAGAGATAATAACCAGTCAGCTATCTTTCGACTACTTACTTTTAGAGTTAACAATTGGCTAGTCTCTTTAAGATGACAAACACTGATCATATCACTCTATACTTGGAAACACGTAGCTTTGTCAATCCTAGCTTAATCTTTGACTACTGTTCTTCATTATAAGATAGAGTAAGATGGCTGGTATTGACGTATAACTTAGTATACTCCTTTACAGCACCAACGTCAAAACTATGTTTACTACTCTACAGATATGACTTTTTTTGAAAAAAGCTGTCACGTATATCCTTTAAGTTTACTGAAATGCACACGATGCTCATGTGCAATATCATATAGCTTCGACTGTCTAGTAGTGCAGCTTTTATGTTGAATTGTTTATCCATTGATATAGATTTTGACATACCGATAAAGAACAAAATGAAAAATTAAACAATCAAAAAGGAAAAGGACTTCTGAAGTTGCACTGGCTTGTATATGTAACGGAAGATGCTCACAGTCTTAGTCAAGTATATTATGTTGCCTTCCATGATATCCTTTGGTGGTTTAAATGTAAGCGCATAGTCGCCAGTCATAATTTATGCAAGTCAAGGCCAAATTTTTAAATTTGCATCCTTGTTCCCTCCTCAGTTCTCAGAGTTAACACATGAATCTTTACTATAGCGGGATATGCAACCGTAGAGATATGTCGCGAAAGTCTCAAATCGACAGGTGATATGGACTTTTTGATACAGTGCAAAATGTACTTACTAGAAAAAAGTTGCTCATATTCTTTCACCTACTATTGACAGCGTTGTATAGACACAACCGCGATTACAACAGCTTCTCCCAGACCAGAAACGTATTACAATGTCAAAAGTTAGATACTTACAATCTTACATAACGTGGGATAGCACAGTTCACTATATTTTTGATACAATTGGTCGCTTTATAATAGTTCATTTTTGTCTTTTCCAATTCATGAGAGCACATTATAATTAAATGGCATAGTAGAATGCACTTACATCCAACGGCTCTTTAAGCAAATAACAGTTTTAACTACAAACAATAACAACGTTCTTCGCTTAATACACGATGCCAGCTACACAGTGACTAGCAAGATGCTTCGTTAGATCAAAAAATTGCTATAAACCAAAGGGACAATGAAGAATTTAAAAGAAGGAATAATACATATTGATGGATATTTATTGCATACTGAACATAAAAAAATAAAAAAGCATAAAAAGACATAGGATACATAATATACATAAAGGACATTAAATTTCATAAAAGAGTAGACCTTTGCTTACAGTCCAGATTCTGTCCTTTGCAATTTTTGGGATAAACATAAACTTGTCATATATATGGTTGAGCATTGCTTGACGAAGTCTGATGAGGTCTGATTTTAAATGTGGATTGTTTATGCATAGCGTAATATAGCATGCCCGAGCCTGTAACAATTTCCATGGGCTTGATGCGTGTTGAAAAGCAACGGACTCAGGATTTTCTAATACTTGACAATAGCCAGGAAGGAGTAGGTCCTCTATTTGTCTTCTTACATGAGGGGTTTTTGCTAAGGTATAATGACCATCCTTTCAAAGATTTAGCTAAAAAAGTAATCAAATGTTTAAGATGATACCTTCAAAATATCCTTCAGATACTCCTTGTCGCGAAAAAAGTTTGAACCATATGCCATAAGTTTTTGGTAGGATTCTTTATTTTTGCAGTATTTGTCCCATTTTGAGAACTTTGATAGAACTTCATGCATAAGCAAGTTCACAAAAGGCTCTACCAAAGCATCAGTCAAGCCATAGCAGCCTACGTAGAGCACAGCATGGTCCCAATGATAATTCACTTTGTTAACTAGGTCTATGTATTGATCATAAAGACCAAGGTCGAGGTTCAAGTTGTTGACTGCGATATTTTTTTCTAGGAGTATCGGCAATTTATAATGCCACTCAGACAACTCGGCTACGTAGTCATGATCATGCAGTATCTCTTGAATAATACCTTCATGGAATATATCATGGAGATATTGCTTCATAGTAATAGCACATGACCACTGGGAACCATCCTCAGATAATTGAAACAGACCGGGTACAAACAAAGCCATCGACTTGCGGCACCGATGCGATTTTAATTGATCGGAAAATGGCTTCCACCAGCTACGATCAGAAGGCCGGTGAACTAAGGAAGAAAGCATGAATGCAATGAGCGCTACACCTGTTAGCTGTCGTGCTGTATAGCGACAATTTTTCTGGCTATTCATATTCTTTGCTAAGGCAACTAAAGCATCCAGACGCTTTTCGACATAGCACCAAAGAGCTTTGGACTTGTACCAATTTATATGTCCTGGAAGAGAGTTCCTAAACTAATAGCATTGGCATATTTACACATACAATGTTAAAAACATACTTGGCTAGCTCCATAGTTCGATTATAGAGCGTATCCCAGCTACTTGCTTTGAAACGCACTTCAAGCCGTACCCCATATGACTTAGATGTCATCAAAGATAGACAATGCTTCTTCCTGTTCTATATATCATTATAAGCTAAAGCCTGATGTACGTTGTAGAATCTTCACTTACTACGTGCTTCATGAAGATTTCTGAAGTTTTGAATACTTCGTCTGGCTGGAAGTCTTGTCCATGTCTCTCACCAAATGCTGATATGCGGTAGAATTGTTACTTTGAATAGGAGTACGCAGCGAACGCTACAGTAAGTACACTTATGGTTGTGGTTGTACCCCATGGTTATGGTTGTGGTTATGGCCCAGGTTGTTGTGGTTGCGCGCTTTGGTTCAGAGTTGTGGTTGTGGGAGCACTTTTCATTGTGACTGTATCTATAGTTAGCGGTCACGGCTATGGCTAAAAACCAAAATTCTAGCGTTGCCTTGCTTACTTTGGGAGTGATTTCGGAGTGGGATTTCAGACACTAGAGGCACCCCATTTGATACATAAATGAGGCAAAGGCATTTTTACACCTAGTGGCCTATGTTTATGGCTATGGCTATGCTTATGGCTAAATTTTGGCTTATGCCTAAAGTTAAGCCTGATCGATGCTTACTTGTCTGGTTAAACCCCAAAATCCTGTGGTTGCCCGCTTAATTTCAGAGTTGTGGTTGGAGCACTTTTCATGACTGTATCTATAGTTAGCGTCACGGCTATGGCTAAAAACCAAAATCTAGCGTTGCCTGCTTACTTTGGGAGTGATCGGAGTGATTTCAGACACTAGAGGCACCCCATTTGATACATAAATGAGGCAAAGGCATTTTTACACCTAGTGGCCTATGTTTATGGCTATGGCTATGCTTATGGCTAAATTTTGGCTTATGCCTAAAGTTAAGCCTGATCGATGCTTACTTGTCTGGTTAAACCCCAAAATCCTGTGGTTGCCCGCTTAATTTCAGAGTTGTGGTTGGAGCACTTTTCATGACTGTATCTATAGTTAGCGTCACGGCTATGGCTAAAAACCAAAATCTAGCGTTGCCTGCTTACTTTGGGAGTGATCGGAGTGATTTCAGACACTAGAGGCACCCCATTTGATACATAATATACATAAAGGACATTAAATTTCATAAAAGAGTAGACCTTTGCTTACAGTCCAGATTCTGTCCTTTGCAATTCTTGGGATAAACATAAACTTGTCATATATATGGTTGAGCATTGCTTGACGAAGTCTGATGAGGTCTGATTTTAAATGTGGATTGTTTATGCATAGCGTAATATAGCATGCCCGAGCCTGTAACAATTTCCATGGGCTTGATACGTGTTGAAAAGCAACGGACTCAGGATTTTCTAATACTTGACAATAGCCAGGAAGGAGTAGGTCCTCTATTTGTCTTCTTACATGAGGGGTTTTTGCTAAGGTATAATGACCATCCTATCAAAGATTTAGCTAAAAAAGTAATCAAATGTTTAAGATGATACCTTCAAAATATCCTTCAGGTACTCCTTGTCGCGAAAAAAGTTTGAACCATATGCCATAAGTTTTTGGTAGGATTCTTTATTTTTGCAGTATTTGTCCCATTTTGAGAACTTTGATAGAACTTCATGCATAAGCAAGTTCACAAAAGGCTCTACCAAAGCATCAGTCAAGCCATAGCAGCCTACGTAGAGCACAGCATGGTCCCAATGATAATTCACTTTGTTAACTAGGTCTATGTATTGATCATAAAGACCAAGGTCGAGGTTCAAGTTGTTGACTGCGATATTTTTTTCTAGGAGTATCGGCAATTTATAATGCCACTCAGACAACTCGGCTACGTAGTCATGATCATGCAGTATCTCTTGAATAATACCTTCATGGAATATATCATGGAGATATTGCTTCATAGTAATAGCACATGACCACTGGGAACCATCCTCAGATAATTGAAACAGACCGGGTACAAACAAAGCCATCGACTTGCGGCACCGATGCGATTTTAATTGATCGGAAAATGGCTTCCACCAGCTACGATCAGAAGGCCGGTGAACTAAGGAAGAAAGCATGAATGCAATGAGCGCTACACCTGTTAGCTGTCGTGCTGTATAGCGACAATTTTTCTGGCTATTCATATTCTTTGCTAAGGCAACTAAAGCATCCAGACGCTTTTCGACATAGCACCAAAGAGCTTTGGACTTGTACCAATTTATATGTCCTGGAAGAGAGTTCCTAAACTAATAGCATTGGCATATTTACACATACAATGTTAAAAACATACTTGGCTAGCTCCATAGTTCGATTATAGAGCGTATCCCAGCTACTTGCTTTGAAACGCACTTCAAGCCGTACCCCATATGACTTAGATGTCATCAAAGATAGACAATGCTTCTTCCTGTTCTATATATCATTATAAGCTAAAGCCTGATGTACGTTGTAGAATCTTCACTTACTACGTGCTTCATGAAGATTTCTGAAGTTTTGAATACTTCGTCTGGCTGGAAGTCTTGTCCATGTCTCTCACCAAATGCTGATATGCGGTAGAATTGTTACTTTGAATAGGAGTACGCAGCGAACGCTACAGTAAGTACACTTATGGTTGTGGTTAAACCCCAAAATCCTGTGGTTGCCCGCTTAATTTCAGAGTTGTGGTTGGAGCACTTTTCATGACTGTATCTATAGTTAGCGTCACGGCTATGGCTAAAAACCAAAATCTAGCGTTGCCTGCTTACTTTGGGAGTGATCGGAGTGATTTCAGACACTAGAGGCACCCCATTTGATACATAAATGAGGCAAAGGCATTTTTACACCTAGTGGCCTATGTTTATGGCTATGGCTATGCTTATGGCTAAATTTTGGCTTATGCCTAAAGTTAAGCCTGATCGATGCTTACTTGTCTGGTTAAACCCCAAAATCCTGTGGTTGCCCGCTTAATTTCAGAGTTGTGGTTGGAGCACTTTTCATGACTGTATCTATAGTTAGCGTCACGGCTATGGCTAAAAACCAAAATCTAGCGTTGCCTGCTTACTTTGGGAGTGATCGGAGTGATTTCAGACACTAGAGGCACCCCATTTGATACATAAATGAGGCAAAGGCATTTTTACACCTAGTGGCCTATGTTTATGGCTATGGCTATGCTTATGGCTAAATTTTGGCTTATGCCTAAAGTTAAGCCTGATCGATGCTTACTTGTCTGGTTAAACCCCAAAATCCTGTGGTTGCCCGCTTAATTTCAGAGTTGTGGTTGGAGCACTTTTCATGACTGTATCTATAGTTAGCGTCACGGCTATGGCTAAAAACCAAAATCTAGCGTTGCCTGCTTACTTTGGGAGTGATCGGAGTGATTTCAGACACTAGAGGCACCCCATTTGATACATAAATGAGGCAAAGGCATTTTTACACCTAGTGGCCTATGTTTATGGCTATGGCTATGCTTATGGCTAAATTTTGGCTTATGCCTAAAGTTAAGCCTGATCGATGCTTACTTGTCTGGTTAAACCCCAAAATCCTGTGGTTGCCCGCTTAATTTCAGAGTTGTGGTTGGAGCACTTTTCATGACT
>NW_027137853.1:0-54089 GCF_000149305.1 Rhizopus delemar RA 99-880
AGCTGTCATCAACCATAAGAAGGAAACTTGGAAATTGTGCTACTCTATATATCTTGCTGAGGTCAGGCTAAATTCCATCCACTTGTGGAGGACCCTGTTAGCCAAAGTAATTTCCTTATATTGCAAGAATTAAGGGAGCTCTAGTTTATATCCTGTATATCTCAGAGAATATTGGTATAAGTAAGGAGTGCTTTAAACTTCATTTGTTTACTATAATTATTTTTATAATCCTATATTTCATAATACTGTGGTCAGGCAGATTAACTATTTCTAACCAGCAGTATCTAATTCGAAAGTACTTTGGTTGTTTTAAAAGAACCTATCTAAAAAGGTTATACATAGCTAACAAAGATATTGTTAACGCTTCCTTTTTTTTTTTTTTTTTTTTTTTTTTTTTTTTTTTTTTCCCTTAAATTGGAATACTTTGTCATTGCACATCATTATAGACAATATTATCTTTTATTTAGGAAAATTATCTGTAAAAATCGGAATTTGCATTCAGCATCTTCTTGTCTAGACAAAGTGTTGCACATCTTGAGAGACTGCTACATAAAAAAAAATTACAAGCTACCTTGGCGCTTATTTTGGATTATTGTATTTAATGAAAACACTTTAAGTATTGTATGTATAGACTTGCCTAAAAACAAAACCTGATAGACTGTTGTGGCTATGCTTAGTTCCTTTTCTTTTCTTTTTTACTGGACACAGTATGGTACATATTTGTTACTTTTAATAGGAAATGTGTAACAAAATATTTTGTTGAAGACAACGACATATCATTTCAGTTATGATAATTTAGCCATGAAGCTATGATAGCATGAAAAGAATGGTGCGACAGATACAGACAAAATTTCTATAAAACACGCCAATGTTTTCCAAACAGACTATACAATGAATCCAACAAGCAATGTCGTAAATAAACGAATAAAATCACATGCTAGACAGTGGTGAACTTCTTGACTTCTGATAGACAAAATAAAATCAATCAGCTTGGAGATATGCGAGTATTATACTAGTGAATTCAGCGCGTTAGGTCGCATTGGTGCAATCGTAAATAAAGTTGGGCTATGAACAATAGTGTGATCAAATGGAACGTCATCAAATATAAATTGCCAATGTGCCCTCCATATCTCAAGAAAATTACAACCGACGATACTGTCGTTTTGGATGAATCGAAGTTTCTGTCGAGGAAAGGTCAGATCGTAAAGAGCTTGACGAATAACGAACAGCTCGACGTCCACAACACCAAAAAAAACTGACACCAAATCAAACGCTAGATGGTGAGCTTCTTGGGGTACAAAAAAAGAAAATGTTCAGGATCTTCAATAGCATCAACGAAAGCACATAGGCGGTAAGAAGATCCACAGATATCAGGCATTATCTTGTGAATGGCTGCTGTACTTGGTAGTTTCTAGTGAAGGAGGCGATACCAGCTACAATTGATTTTCTTTTCGACTTGCTCCAAAAAAATCCTAATATCATTTGGTGACGTTGCAAGCCCGGCATAGTCAATGATGACAAGGCGGAATGGTTTTTGGCTGAAATAGACGCGCACAAGTAAATCTATAGGAAAACTTTAGCTATTATAACTTATACTGAACCTTGATATACCTGAAATGTCGCTATGCGATCTTTTTAAATGCAGCGGTGCATCATCCTGCTTTGGTGAGTCTCTTTTTAATATTGATAGGCCGGCTTTGCAAATTGGGCTGACGGATACTTCTTTGCACTCTTCGCAAAAGTATGATTTGCTCACCAATAGCTGTAATAAACGTATCCGCGATTCTTTTGTTTTGTTAGTGGGCAATTTGCGTGCGTATCCAATTGTTATGAATTTGGTATCATGTTACAGATATTTCCAGTATGTCTTGACCGAGTCGGAAGTATCGGTTGTTAACGCTACAGAATGATGGATTGTTAAAATATGGAGCTCCAAAACTCCGAGAAGTAGTTTTTACCCCTTAGTTGCTCATGAACCACCTATAAGTTTCACCCAGCTTTTTGCTGATTCTTTCTTTGGCGTTCCGATTTTCTCTAGATGTTTTGCTTATCTAATCCAATGCTGAAATTAATTTACGTTGCAATGATTTTTGAGATGCGGAAACTCATTGTATGCTAGTTGGTATTGGTCTTCCGAAGTTAGGAATTGTTTGATATAACAGCTGTCGTTCAAAGGATCTTCATCGGTAGCAATTTCTTTCATAAGATTCAGCAGACGATCCTCAGAATGGCATAACCGTGTCATCAGGTTTCCGTCTTTTTGGACCCATTTTTGTTGCTGTTGTTGCTACTATTGTTAGTGCTGGTGTTGATACTATTATTGCTATCGTCGCTGTTGTTGTCATCACTGTCAAATTTATTAGGCACATCAGTAGATGGCATTGTTGGAGAATCGGGATAAGTTATGAGTTTGAAGGGATTTCGCTCGTGTATATTTAACATCAATGGCCATCGATTGAAAAGGATCGTGATTGCGTATGTATACTGCTTTTTCAGATGTTCTTTTGCTTTTTTCTATATTTTAGATCATTTGATTTGTATCCAAGGACAAGGCAGGAAGCTTGGTCTAAAGTTAACATTTGCAGAGCAAAGGAATCACGACATAATTTCGAAGCATCTAAAAAATACGACTTCCACTTCTAAAAATGTAACAATATCAATTTAATTGGCTGCAACATTGTTTGTTGGATTCATTGTAGAACAGATCGGGCTTCAAATGACTCTGCTGGAACGTGATCGATGTCTACGCTGGCTACCTGTCGGAAAGCCAAAGCCATGTCCTTACCACCCAAATCATCTTTCCACAAAATAGTACTTCATCCGTTGTTTGCACATACACCGTCGAATACAAATGCCTCTCTCGATCCTTGATCCTCTGTCTTTCCTGTTGAATCAATTGCCTAAGAAACTCCTTCTGCCACCCGAGAAAGCTGTCGCTTGAAGAGTTCGATGGTCCGTTATTTGTAGATTACTACGTAAAGTCGATCATTTGGCTCATGAAGTGATCCCAATTATCCCTCCAGAATCTATTACTCAATCCTTAAATTAATTACTCTCGAACTAGCTTCAGTTACTTCAGGTATTATCCAATACCTTTTTTCTTCTTTTACACTTTTATCTTTATGCTCAAAAGTTTTTTTTTTTTTTTTTTTTTTTTTTTTTTTTTTTTTTTTTTTTTTTTTTTTTTTTTTTTTTTTTTTTTTTTACTTTATGGGCCGGGGGGGGGGAATTCAAGGGTTTTTAGCCCCTTTGGCCCGAATTTTTTTAAAAAACCTTTTTTTGGGGCGGGGCCCATTTTTTAACTTAAAGACTTACTGGAAGGCTGCTTTGTTATTCTCTCTCTTTTTTTTTTAGTAGTTGCTTCATTTGATTCAGATGATTCACCAAAAAGTAAGCCTTCTGATACTGACTCATTGTTTGCTTCTTCACCCTTTTTGCTTTACTGTGTTCAGATATGAAGTATCGCGTCTTCTTTGGCAACAAACAAGCTTTTAATGTCTCTTTGGACATATGGAATACAGCAGTGGCATGTCTGTTAATAATATGAGTCTGATGTTTGATCCAATTGACATGATGAATGGCAACCTTGAAATATCAAGCGTCCAATTCGATTTCGTCTGTAAACTGAGATACTGGCCAAATGTTCATTAGCTTATTCAAGAGTGCTTCTTTAAGCATAATGTATTGATAAATGTTGATAGATGAAGAGGACAACATTTTATGCATTATTATCAGTAAGGTCATTGATAGATCAACAACATGCATCGAGATGCGACTGCTGCAATAGAAGGTTGTTTGAGGATTTCCCTATGTACCCCTTGCACCTTTTTAATTTTTTATAAATAAAAATTTGTTTCATTGTAGAACAGATCAATGAAAGCTACTTTCTATCCAATCATAGAGCGATAAAAATTAAAAGACCACAATAATCACCCACCCCTTCCTTTTCTTTTTACCACTCCAAAAAAAAATGTTTTCAGCTGTCAGAATCTTAGTCAGGAACCATACCTCAAAAAATATTCAATCGAGATTTCTAAATACTGCAGAGTTCAAAAAATATGGTGCCTTTCGTGAACCACCAAAGGGACTTGGTCTTGTTGAAGCGCCCCAAGTCGATCGTAGTACATGGGTTCATAGAAAGCAACAAAAACTTAGAGATCTTGGTAATTACGAAAAGGCCTTTGCTGCTCATGCTGCTGAGCGTCAATACCTGTAAAGCTTTTTTTTTTTTTTTTCGTACATGGAAGAGATCTTTTCGATTAAACCATTTTTTTTTTTTTGTATAGGGTTGAAGAGGCAACCAAATCTTATTTTCATGATATCAACGGTAATAGAGATGCAAACGTATATAAAAGAAAAACTAACAGTAGAAATACAGAAATGAAGGAACATGGAGGGAAAATGTATTATGCAAGCACTCAACTTATGAAGCCTGAAATGACGGGGTATATGCCAGATTTTGAAGTACAAGACTTGTCAAAAAACAAAATTCATACAACAGATAAATTGCTGGACAAAATCAGTTTAGTTACCATATCACTCACTCAATTTGGTTTTGTAAATATGACTTGTATTTTATATCATTTGAATTAAAACGTTTCTAGGAACACACAAAGTCATTTTCAAATCCCTTTTGGGAAAAATTTGGACAGACAACAAAGAATATTCAACTTTTAGACGTAAGCAGAAAGAAAGAAAAAAAAAAGGGAGAGAGGCTTACGTATGGAATAGATTATTGTAGAGGAAAACTTATTAAAGCAAATCTTATTGAAAGCATTTGTCACCAGAGCACTGAAGAATTTACCCCAAGAAAGACAAGAGGGCTGTCTATTGCTTTATCAAGACATCAGTCGAGTAAGAAAATACCTTGACATGACCAACAAAAACATCGGCCATGTCTTTCTAGTAGACGAAAACTGCCAGGTACGCTGGACAGCACACGGTGAAGCGACGCGTGAAGAGATTGGCAACATGTTGGCCATGACAGATTTTCTTTATGAAAAAATAAAATAAGGGGGGATTATTTTTTACTGAGTTGGTCTATTTTTTGAACAAGTTCGACGATTTGTGTTCGATACATGTCCTTGACATCCGCAAGGTCTGCCTTGAGCTCCTGCACCTCTTCCGTTCGTTCTCCGAGTAGTTCGAGCAGTGTTTGGTATCTTGCATTCAGCTGATCATGCTCCTGTTGGAGATGGACTGTCTTTTTGACCTTGATCCGTAACTGATCGATTTCTTGTGACATGCTCAAGGCCTCTTCTGATAATTCATTCTTTGACTGAGTCAAACTTTGTAATTGGGTTTGATAAAAATCGACCTGGTTCTGTAATTGATGAATATCCGCCTGTAGTTTCACATCTTCCTCTTCTTCCTTTTTGGTATCTTCTTCTACTAAAAGCGTGGGTGGTTTCACCTCCTTGAGTCGATCTTCAAATTGCCGTCTTTCCTCATTCAGTCTTTCCTTCATCAATCGTTGGTATTGGTTCTTTAAACGTTCTTGTTCTCTTTGTTCGTTTTCTTTCATCTCTTCCTTCTCCTTGATCAGTGCCTTGATCCTTTCCTCTTGTTTTTCTCCTACGGATCTTTCCAGGTCCAGACTGGTTTGTAATCGGGCGTTTTCTTTTTGTAGGTCGAGCAGGGCCGCCTCTAAAGTGTCCACGCGTTGAGTGATACCATCGAGTTCTGCTTGTAGCCATTTGGATTTTTCGACCGACTTTTCACGTTCCAATTCAGAGTGCTGTAAAGAAAGGATGAGACTGCACAGAGATGAGTACTTGGTTTGGATAGAAAACATGCTTTACCTTTGTTCTGTTTGATCCCTGTTTTTGATCGCAATCGCATGCTGTGTTTGCAACTCGTCTATCTGTCGCAGCAAAGGCGCCGTCGATTCATCCACACTCATTTCAAACTGCATCTTTTCTTGCTCCACACAGCGTTTTTGCAATTCGGCCACCTCCTTTCTCAGACTGTCCTCTCTCTGAGCCGCCTGTTCGTGTGCGGCCTGGAGGGCGATCTGGAGCTCCCTCTGTTCCTTTCGCCAGCCACGCTCGGCCGCCTCTGCGTTTTCCTTGAACTTTGCAAACTCCTTGTGCAGCCGATCGTTCGCCTTGACCTCCTTTTCGAGCACCACCGCGTTTTCTTGGTCTGCCTCGGCCTTGGCCTGGGCACGGGCTCGTTCGATGCGATCGAGCGCGTCCTTCAGCCGTCGGTCGGTCTCGGCCAGGGTGCGGACCGCCTCCAGCTTGTCAGACTCGAGCTTGTTGATGTGCTTCGTTTGCTGTTCGGACAGATCGGTGAGGAGCTGGACAGACTCCTGCAGTCGTCGCTCGGTCTCGGCCCGCTTGGCCGCCTTCTCGGCCGCCTGCGTCCCCTCCTGCGTTGCCTTTTCCCACCTTTTGGTCAGCTCCGCCATGGCCTTCTCCTGCTCTGTCTTTTCCTGTCGCAATCGCTTGATCGTCGTCGAGTGCTTCAGTTCGACCTTCGACAGCTTTTCGCCTTCCCGCAAGAGCCCCTCGATCTGTTCGTCTTTGGCCGCCAGCTGTCGCTTGAGCTCCTCGAGGGCCGCGTCTGGTTTCATCTGTGATTGCCAACGCGCCTCGTTCTCCGTCGCTTCTTCGCCCAACTGATGGATCTGGTCGTGCAGTTTCGCAATGGTTTCCATCGCTTGCAACAGCTGCTTCTCTCGCTGGTCTAATAATCCCTTCCACCCTTCCTTGTCTTTTCCTATCCGTTCCACTTCCTCGGTTGTGTCTTTGGCTGGCATGGCGGTCTGCTTTTCTTCTTTTTCAACTGCTGCTACTGCTGCTTCTTGTTCACTTTGTCCTCCTGATCCCTTTCTTTCCTCTAGCTTTTCTTCTCCTTCTGTCTTTTCTTTCTTGGCCACTGCGTCTTCTTCTGCCTTTTCTTCCTTGGCCACTGCGTCTCCTTCTGCCTTTTCTTCCTTGGCCGTTTCGTCTTCTTGCTGCTGTTGGTCTTTTTCGTCCTTTTCTTTGAGTGCTCTTTCATTTCTCTGTGCTTCTTTCTTGGCTGCCCGTTTGTTTTTCTTGGCATTCTTCTTATTTTTTACGGATCCCTCTTTTTTGACTTCCATCGTTTCTTCCACTTTTTCCTCCTTTGTCGTTTGTTCATCCGTCACCTCACCTTCTTCTTCTTTCCCAGTCTCTTTGTCCTCCTGTGACTCTGCTTGCTCTGCTTTTTCCTCTTTCGGGTCATCTGGAAGCGTGGATGGTTTATTTTTATCTGCTGTTACCACAGCCGCAAGTCGTTTCGAAAGGTCTCTTTCTGGCTGTCTTTTCGGTTTCTCGATGGTGGTGACCATCCCTGTGACGGGATCCACCCAGGTTTCGACATCTACTCTTTCAATGATTAACATCTTTTATAATTGTTTAGAATGCTTCTACTTTTCGCTTCTTGTCCTTCTGGTGGTTGCTCCAATAGCGAATCAAATGTGGTTTCCACATTGCTTATCGCTTGTTTTAAATAACCACCCCATTTTGAAGTGGTGTCTGTTGTGCCAAAGAACCCGCTCATTTAAAAAAAAAAAGGGAGGAGAGGGGGGGGGAAAAGATGATTTATTTTTAAAAACAGCAAAGGATAATTTCAAAAGTGAATATCATGAACAAACCACATGTTTCTATTGGAGGCAGTACGACGGATGCATTTAGCGAGATCAATAGAATGTTTCTGATAGGAAAAAGATGAGGATAAAATGAATTGAGTCTGTGAGGGATATTGTTTACCTTTAAATGAAAGAGGATTTGAATGAGATGGGTGTTGAATAAAAAGTGTTGGTATTCTTGTTCATTTTGAGGTATGAAGATGTATTCATCCGATAGTTTAGAAGCTATATAAACCCCAGCGTGGTATCTTAGAGAGAATAGATAACCATTCAGTCCTGAGATGAGGATTAAAATGAAATCATGTATAAAATAACCATCTTACGATCGATGTGTATACCGATTGGAAAGCATTCGTCAGTCATTTTATATTCTTTGAATAGATGAGCTAGTATCGATTGATTCATGCCAATAGATTGAGTCTGTAAAATGGCTTGTTTTCTATCGTCATCACATTCAGTGTAATGACAGATGGACACTGTTATCTTTTCTTGTTCACCCAATGAATTTTGACTTTGACAATAAAATGATACATGATCTTGTTCAAGACAGAGTTTGATGATACTTCCTCTGAATAATATATCAAATATAGTTATCCAATGTGTAAAATGATTGGGTTGAGATTGAATAAGGGTCACTTTTGTACTAAATAAAAAAAAAAGAGGGGATGAATAACGTACAAGATTTGAAAACAAGTTACATGTATTCTAATAGATCAAGTATTTGATAATCTGTTGATGTGGATCGTATTTTGCTTGATTCAATATTCTTCATGTACTGAATGACTATCATCGCCTCAGACAATCTACCAATTTGAAATGCCTTTGATAGAATCAGTCTTTGGGTGTTTATCGATTCATCTTTCTTTTTTTTTTTTTTTGGTACTTTTTTTAATTGATTCAATAATAGAATCATATAATCTCCATTGGTTGAGTGAGTAAAATGATTCAATCGGTAAGCAGATCGAATAAGATCCAATTCAGTCTTGCTAAACACATTGTACTTTAAATAGGATTCACGTTGTAGTTTACCTATCAAGTTTAGTATAGGAGCATTTGCTAGTCTATCATAAAATGAGTGAGTGAATATGCAGCCTGTTTAAGATTACTCTAAATAGGAAATTTCTATTTTATTTAATATGGAGCGATCTTTAAAAAGTGATTGCTTGTATTGAATAAGCTATGATTTTTTTGTTCTATCAATTTCAATCGATTCTTATTTATTTTACCTTTTTATTTAAATCCATTCCAATCATGATGAAAGAAGAAGAAGAAAAAGGATGATGGACATAAAGAATGAATTTTCATTATGTTCTTTGTATCGAATCAATATAAATCGGGTAATAAAATAGATGACAGCTCTACATCATATAAACAATCAAGACATTCAAATAGAATATGATTATTCTGTTTAAAATAAATGGCTGTTAACCCTTTAGTCTGTTTATGATTCCAATAAAAAAGATGTTGATTCACACACTAGAAATGAGATTTAATGATCTTATTGGATGATGGAAATACCAAAGAAGGAAATCAATGTTACTCAATCATCACTTGACTTCCCACACTCATGCGTTCATAAAAAGCAACACTGAAAAAAAAATTTTTTTTTTACTTCTTTTTTACTTTATTTGATGAACAGACATTCAAGATTATTCATTTTATTAAAAAAGCCTTCAGAAAAAAAGACGGTCAAGATTAGTAAAGAACCACCGATGATTGTTTATTTTGAAAGAGATGTATTAGAGGATACACTGTTTGAATGTATATTTGATCCACAAGTAGCACACGATGAAGAAAAAGATCATCCTGATTTATTAAGAAAGACGAAACCATGGCAAAGACCTCCTTATCAAACACCACAGAATCGATTCTTTACAAAAATAAAATCCATCTTTCGTCCAACATCATCACTACAACCTACCTTATTTGCTCATTAATATCTAATACCCTTCTTTTCCTTTATTTTGTAAATAAAAGTCATCTTATATTCTAATGCTTGACATGGATCGAAAAAAGAAAGGGGAAAAGGAACAAGGTTGGGTTGTGCACCCCTGCCGACAGCCTCCCTCCTCTCTCTCTCTCTTCCCAACATTAATTCCTAAAATAGGATAATTTATGCAAACCATTTTATCCAATCAAAAAAAGTTAATTTTTTTTTACAAGTTCAGTCACATCATTTGACAACATCCAGTGCATATTCAATTTCGGATAAAGAATTAAAAAAAAAAAAAAAAAAAAAAAACGGATCAAGTATGAAAGCAATGGCTTAGAAAAGGAGAGACATGAGCCTGAATAAAAAGGGTCTCTATCAGGGTTTTGTATAGATAAAAAAAAAACAAGGGAAATTTGCCAAGAGGGGAGAAAGAGAGAGGGGGTAACAAATTGGTTTAATAAAGGAGAATAATGACGATTAGAAAAAAAAAAAAAAAAAGGATGAAAGGATGTGAAGAAAGGGATGTATACAACATATACTTTTATTATGAATAGAATCATTTGTATTTTATATCTGCTTAAAGAATGTTTGCTCTAAATCACCATTGAACTCTCTCTCTCTCTTTTTATAGGATTCATAAAATAACAATCAAAGAAGATGACCTAAGAAGATGATCCAACATGAAGCTATGGATTAATAAACAAGATGTGAAAAAAGGTTTCTATTATTTAATAAAGCCCATATTCATTCTTAAA
Source organism: Rhizopus delemar RA 99-880 (assembly GCF_000149305.1). Taxonomy (NCBI): domain Eukaryota; kingdom Fungi; phylum Mucoromycota; class Mucoromycetes; order Mucorales; family Rhizopodaceae; genus Rhizopus; species Rhizopus delemar. The sequence goes on from NW_027137853.1 coordinate 10,307, forward strand.
AAGGGTATTTGCATCACATCAGGAGGCTTTTGACCTTTTTTTTTTTACGATAAATTGTAACAGGGTAGCCATGTTTAGGATCTGTTTAAAGTGAAATCAATCAGGATTGCTCTATGAAGATTCTCTATAGCCCATTCTCTGTGGAATAGTCATCTATGTTTGATTGTGATTCAATACCTAAGCTGAGGTCTCTTTTGTCCCTGCAGTCATAAATTATTAGCCTTGGTAAATAGTATCCGAATTCTCTTGCGGGTCTGTTCGATATGATTCACACCTGGTTTGGTCTACTGTTTGTCTATCAATCTATGAAGGATGAATACATTACTGCTACAATCAATCATACTATTTAGATCTTTGTCCATCATCGCTTTTCATCCATCAAAATTCATTTAGGTTTTAAAAGCATCAAAAATATCAAACAACAAATTCAAATAATGTTGCAAAAAAATATAAATACTTTATACAGTTTTCTTTTTATTTCCAGTGAAAGATAAAAATTTTTTCTTTTAAAAAAAATATGCAAATAAATTGGCTATTGAAATTTAAAAAATATGGATGAGAGCATAAATAAGGTTACTAGATTATACCCAATACTACAAGAAGAAAATGAACTGTTTTCTTTTCAATACCTTCACATCATTTCTAGATTAACTCCAAGTCAACATTCTGTAGTTTTGGATATTTGTAGTCAAGGATATTATGTTAAATAGTAACATGAAATCAAAAGAATACTTCCTGAGACTGAACTTAAGTTCTTTTATCAGTTGGTAGGTAAATGAGTAATTATGAGTGTAGATCCAATCATTGGCATGTTTAATTGAAGAATGATCACTGAATCGATGATGAAAATTTTTAATTCATTGTTTTTATAGATCTTATTCTTTAACTGATCTGGGAGGTTTGTCCTGTCTTCATTGAGAGGAAAGATATATTTACAGTGAATTAAAAACCCATTTCAGTAAAATTGAAACTCTCGCTTTTTTTTTTTTTTTGAAAAAAAAAAAAAATTTACAGTCCATCCGAAGTTGAGTGTGCCTCCGAGAAAATCAAGTGCTCCAAAATAAAAATCAAGTGTCGTCATGCAGTGAGCCTTTCCAAATGAAGAGTGTCGCCCTTCTTGACGAACATGTGCCTTAAGCTGTGCCTCAAACTGTGCCTTTCACTTTTTTTTTTCTCTTTCTTCTCAGACATGCCAGAGGTCAAATTCCTTCACGTGCAGACGGGCGGGGCGGTTATTAATGACGAAGGCGATGCTATCAACGATTGGGAGGGCTCTGATGTTTTTATTGTACGACGGTTCGCATCATCTGGCCTAATTCCATTTGTATGTCTTCAAGAAATTGATTCTTTCTTGGAAACTTGTCTATCTACATGATTTACCGTATGTCCTGGAAGAAATACGCTTAATACGCTAAATACGCTAAATACGCTCCTTTTTTGAACATAATTTATTTGTGATTATGCTTTCTATCAAAGTTGGCTCGTAAACTTGAACCTGTTGAATATCTCTTGAACAAACCCTTGGATTGCCCTTCGGTCAAACATTTGTTCCAATTCATTCTTCCAACAATATTTGCCGTATATTCCTTGATAAAAGTCACTTCTTTTTCATTTGCATTTGATAATTCTGCAATATTGGATGATAAAGACACTCTGTGAGGAAGTTCAAGAGAGGAATCCGAATCTGTATCTACCACGGCAAATTTTCGCTTCACCCTCAAGTTGTATTTCAATCCGCGGTCAATGATTCGGTTGGCCTTCTTCGAGTCAGGCACATCTTTACAGTCGTTCCACTGCCAAAATGAGGATTTCTAAAAAAAAAATCATTGGTTGTTTGAAGTTAATTTCGCGGATTGCGAGCAGCTGATTTCGCAGGTAAAAAAGTATGCATGCATTAGATTGGAATGTAGTTTAAGCAGTTACCAACTTGGTTTTTTGAGTGCTGGATTATGTTTCGAAGATGCTCCATAGGAACTTCATTTGCAGCATCAACAATTCTATCTTGCAATGTTTCAGTATCTTGTAGCTTTTCACGTCGAACTTTACGCTTAACCAATGCCCAGAACTGTTCAATAGGGTTGAGTTCTGGTGAATACGGAGGAAGAAAGACGTACTTGTAATCTCTATTTCTTTCATTGAGCGTATCTTCTATTTGTTTATGGTTTGGTGCATCATCCATTATAAAATAGAAACCTCTCATTTGATCATATTTGTCTAAAACATTTAAAGTTTCCTGAATCAATCGCATATAGTGGTCAGCAGTTGTGTCTTTTGGAGCTTCTTCGTTAAAAGCTTCAGGATTTTTCCTTTTTCTACCTCCTTGAACTTTTCTTACTTTTGGAGATTGCTTTGGTACACGAATACTCAAGTTTACCACTCCTACAGATGATAGAGCGCTGGTAATAGTATGTGAAGGTGCTTTTGTTGTAGAAGTAGTGGTTACTGCCATTTGCCCTCTAGGTGCCCATGCTCTATTTGACTTCATATTAATATCGAAATCAGCTTCATCAATAAAAATACAGTTTCTTGAAAAATTCATATCCGTATTGTTCCACTTGACGACCCATTCGTAGCGTTTTTGAACATTTTCTTTGCTTGTTCTTGCCTCAGACCAGCAGGTAGTTTGTTTCATACTAAGTTTACACTCATCTCTTATAAATTCGTGCACTCTGGACTTTTTAATCTCGAGACCTACAAACTTGTTTGTGAGCATCTTGACAACATCTTGAATGTGTGCATTTGCATTATCGTCAAAAAACTCAATTAGACTTTGTTTATGCTCCTCCTGCAATCTAGACGTCGGTCTGTTTTGGCGATTAGATTTTTTTTTCAAGAGTGAAAGTATCTGGATTCTCCTGTAGTTTCTTCCACCAAGTACGTGCAGTGCTTTCTTTAACAACAACTTTTCGGGCAGCTGCAGCAACTGACATTACAAGTTGGATCTTGTAATGAAAAAAAAGTTCTCTTGAAGCAAACGTATATTCCATGTACTTCTTTGAAGACCCTGAGCTTAGTTTCATGGTAATATTTTCGCTTTCTTCAGACTGCTCTTGATCTGGTAGCGTATTAATTTTTTGTTCAAGGTACGAGTCGAGATTAACCAACTGCTTTATAGCAAAAGGATTCGGCTTTTCATCTACAACGTCCATAGCTTCATTCCCATTCTCATCGTAAATATTTCCCTTGACATCTTCTTTAAAAAAATATTAGTTTTGATATATTGTATCTTGTTATAATAAAAAGAATAACCTGAAACCAGTTGTTTGCAAACCGCGAAATTAACTTGATTTTTTTTTTAGAAATCCCCCAATATTTATTTTAAAGTCCGCGCTTTTTTTTTGTACAATCCTCATTTTGGCAGTGGAACGACTATAATTGCGTTTTTGGCCCGTTCAAGTATATTTTCGTTCGTGGAGCAAATGACGTTGATAGTGTCGATGAAATTAGATTTATAGTTGTTGTCTTCAATGGATGCATCCATGGTGATTTTGTACAAGAGTTGGATAGTCGCATCTTCAGGGTGGGAGTGACGAAATAAAGATGGTTGTTGTTGAGTTAAAAACAATGATATGGCATATAAAGGATCAAGTGGGGTATCCACGTCAAAGGGCATTTGCTTCGAGACAAGATAGCATTTCGTGGCCCACACCACACAGGGAAAGGAGCTAAGGTATGGCTTGTCTGCTGATGATTTGAATTGATCCTGAAGGGCTTGAGGAGTCACTTTGTCGACACAGAAAATCAATACCATAGGCAAGCTGTCATAAGTGCTAGTGACATTCAAGGAATATTGTATCAATCGTCTCATAAATGGCTCATTCACGGTTCGTTGGATCTCGATTAGAGTTGGTGGTAAAAACTTTTGAATAGCCAATCGAGGTACGTATAGGACATCACACCGTGTGCCATTTTTCCATTCTGTTGCTGCATCTGTATAGGTGCCATTTGGTGTATCTAACAATGACTTGGCAACCAAATCGATAGTACTTTGGTTCTTCAGAATTTGTTTGCTTGATAAATCTTGTCCTGCAAAGTAGTTTGGGTGCAATTGAAACGTTAACAGTTCTTCGTCTATTTTTGGCAAGAGAGGTATATTCGTAAAACAAAAATGTTCCAACTCACATGATATTTTATAAAAAGTTACCTTCACTTGATGTCATGATAATAACTCTCTTAGATGAATGTATATTTATAATATAGGCATAAAATGTATTTGGCTATGGAGACTTTTACTCAATGACGAAGACGTACTTTGGTCAGGAGTCGCCTTTGATTCCTTTTTGATTTTTAAAGATTATTTTGCATTCAAACGATGCTCCTTTTCGTGGCAATTCTAATGGTATGCTTTTCGGTGTGGTTGGATAACTCTAGCAGACGTTATTAAAGAAAATGTAAACGAAAATAAGGGGAAAGGAAAACAATTAGCTTGACCACATTGGGTATTGCATGAATGGAAGTCACAAGTGGCCGATATTATTTTTCTTACCTATTATTCTCTCCCCTCACAGGTGTTTAGGATAGGGAGGTTTTAGGTAGAAGTAGTATAACAACAAAGATAAAGAAATACTGTTAGAACTTGGTATCTCTTTATTAAGTTAAGATAACTAAGATTTTATATGATAAACAATTCTACATGTAAAAAGTGAGAGTATTTATAGACATGATACGGATAAAGAATTAGGACAGATTTATGATCAACTCGACAGAATAGATGATTACTATTTCTAATTATTAGTTTAGCCTGTTCCTAGCTTGTATTGTCAATTATGCTATTGGGATGGTTTCAGATAGCTCTGGATGTAGGACTATTTAAGGAGACAGCACGGATGAATATAAAATCCTCTAGTTCCGTGATTAGATATCATTGCTAATAATAATATCTCAGTTAAGATAAATGTTTACATGACTTAATGATGATCCGGTAAGTAATTGTCATTCCTTATTCAACATGCTCATATCATCAATAAACTATTTTACAACCACGCCATACATTTGACTGTGTGAAGTTAACATGAATAAAGCTTAATATAAAAATCTAATCAAAGTCTTTTATTGATCTGTGCTGGGAATAATGTTATAAATGATTCCATGATATTTCAACATATTATTTAGGATCATATTAGATTCCTTTTACTAAAATAAAGTGACTATAATCTTATGTATCCTTAACAACAGGATACATTCAAGAAGACGATCTCTGGACGCATTGTTCACCCAATGTGCCAGCACACTAAACAAGAAAACATCACCAAAAGAATCAACATGAAAACGGATACTCAATTGATACATTATTTACTTTATTAATCAAAATCACCAGAATACTCTTCACAATTGTATATTTCCCCATTTACCTTTCTTTTTAATTTGTTATTTAAAGCATCGATTGATGTGAAATAATAAAAATATATCTTTCTTCCCGCTAAATTTAATTTTGGCTGCCGAACATATTATTTTGCACGTTCATGCAATTGAAATCAAGAACTAGTTTTATTGTTGATCTTGTTGTTATTGTACATTAATAGTCTCCTACAGTCTTCTATTAATTGGTTTCTGTTATAACATCACCGTATAGCGAAACTAAACATAACATACAAATTAGCAACTGTCATCAAAAAACGCGAAGAGGAGAGCAAAAAAAAAAAAATTCTATGGGAACAAAAAAAACTATTCAGTGTCGACAAGTCAAATTCTTTTTTTTTTTATGAGCACAAGGCTCAAGTTTATTAAATGACGATGAATCAAGTCACATTATTGTTTTTGGTTTTTTATATTATGCAAATGTTTTTTGTTGTTTTTTTTTTTGGGGGGAAAGTAGAAAATGAAAATTAGAAAGGTGCAAGTGAGAATGGTGTAGCCCACGAATGAGGTTAAGGTTGAATATGAGGCAGAGGTACCGGGGAACAACCAGAAAGCAGTAGATTTTCTTTATGAGACGTTGTAATCATTGAGGAAACGGATTTAGAGACCAAGTCGGGATGAAAAGGAACAGAATCAAAAATGAAGGCCCAATGAGCTCGCCAAATGCCCATGAGAGTGTGACCGATGATGGTGGAAGGCGGACCCTGGGAAGAGGAAGAATCTTTTGGAGGAAACTTGAGACAGAATAACGCATTTTTAACTCGATCTACATTGAATTCTGTTGGATTTGTAAAGCGAGACCAGGAAGTACGCTATACTGCCAGTTTAACAGGGCACTGGTAAAGGAAATGTTCAAGTGTATCTTCGTTCTCTCTACAGATAGGACAACAAGCATCTGGAAATGCCGCTGGCATAATGCGATGTAGAAGCGAACGATAGGGTAGCTTTCCATGAATCAATCGAAACCAAACGTTACGGCAGTGGTGGGACAATGGAAATTTCCAAAAGTGAGACCATTGTGAGGGAGTTAAACGATGAGCAGAAACTTGAGGTGAGACACAAGCGCGACGGTAGGATTTGGTAGTTAACAGCATTGTTGAAGCATCTTGTATTAAATTGAGAGCTTGCAGGAAAGGGGAGGCATCGATATCATTATGTAAAGCTGGTGTAAAAGGATGAGGACCTTTAGCAGCATACATTGGTGGAATGCAAGAGCGCACAAAGAAAGACGCGAGACGGACTTGATTTTGGCGAACTAATCGCAGAAACCGTTTAGTAAGTGTTGGATGGAAATCCATATCAGCAGTTAATTTTGGCTTTAGACGTCGTGAAGCAGGATCAAATTTGTAGGCAGTGGAACACGGCAATCTTGTTTGAGTCTTGGAGAGCAATTGGATACAGTCAGGCTGTATGCTGGCGGAAATTGGTAACTGGAGACTCGTTTCATGGTTAATGACAGTGTCTGAGAAATCCTTTGGAAGTAAATCCATGCAGCGAAAGAGCAAAGAAAAGACACCATCATGTACGCGTAACACAGGTGGCCTTAAGTCGACAAAGAGGAAGCATAGTCTTACAGTGGGTGGAAAAATGGTTCCAATGTTTTCGATTTGCAAATTTAAAGATTTATATCTTTGGAACTACAAATGGTAACGGCTCACAAAAACATGCGTTTTGTAGCGCCTTTACAGCTAATATTACTGAAAAAAACTTTTGCGTGTATTGTTACACAATCGGGAAAAATTAAGACTAAATACAAAGACCAACATTGGAACCATTTTTCCACTATGTGCATTATTTTATTAATATCTTGTATGACCGCATTTCGCAGCAATTACAGCCCTACAACGATCTGGCATACTATCTATGTATCTCCTACAGTCTTCTGCTGTAAAAGTAGACCATTCTTTTTCAACACGATTCCATAATTCATGCACACCTTTTGCCCTAGTGTCATAGGCACTTAACTTGAGCTTTAGGTGGTGCCAGATGTACTCTATTGGGTTTAGATCTGGACTTTGTGAAGGCCAGTTGAAGGTATGATCACACTTGAAGTTATTGTCCTTGAACCATTGCCTAGCTAGCTTAGACGTGTGTTTAGGATCGTTATCCTGCTGAAAATAGATGTCCTTGTTGTATAATGGTAATAGTAATTCAAAAAAAGGTAGAAACAAAAATAAAGAAACAGTTTGGGTACTTTTTGAGACTGATCTTTATTTCAGTTTAAGTTAAAGTAAAAATTATTCTAATTGAAGGCAGGTATTTATATCTCATTGAGTGAGTGGCTTGATATCTTCTATTGTTATCGTTCTTCTAATCTTCAGGTACTTTAGCAAGTATTATCTATAATCATGATTATGAAAACTTTTCATTTGTTCTTTTGTATGTCTGTCATAGATTATCTTTTATTCTGGGAATTCCTCACTGAATTGAATAACGTTATTTTACGCGTTATTTCAATTATGTGAAAGATTAGCAATATTCCTGACATTGGATTGGATTTGGTTATTTTAGTTGATACTTCTTCTTATCAAAGAACTCTCATGAATACAATACATATTCTAAAAGAACATGTTTAATTGGAATTAACTGTATGATCTTATTTAAATAAACTTGTATTTTATTTTATTTTAATTATGATCTTGTATTAAGACTTATATTTATTAATGTCAACTACAATCAGTTACTGTTCTACAACAGTCCTGAGGATGGTAGCCGTAGTATCAAGGCTATCCATAAGAGTTTTACCAAGTATTCCGACGTAATCAGAAGCTTTCATCGTGCCTTCACTAATCCAGCATGTATAACCAGGTCCGTCATAGGTAATACAACCCCATACCATAATGCTACCACCCCCTCCTTTAACTGTTAAGTCGAGATGATGGGGTTGAAGTTTATCATCAGATCGACTCCAATAGTACTTGCAACCATCTGAGCCGTAAACATTAACTTTTGTTTCGTCACTGAATACCATACGTCTCCAGTCATCGCTTGTCCAGTTTTTGTGCTCTTCCGCCCATGCTAGTCGTCTTGCTTTCTGAACCTTAGTCAATAAAGGCTTTTTTACCTTTATCTTAGCATGGAAGCTCATGCTTTTCATAACCTTAATGGTGCCCGAGTAACTGATAGTGTAGCCAGTGCATACTAGATACTTATGAACAGCCTTCGCAGCCTTGAAGGTACCATTAATAATCTGCTTACGTATATAAGACTTGGTGGTAACGCTTAAAACAGCCTTTCTACCAGGGTTTGCTGTTACTCTACCAGGAGAAAACTTGTTGGCATATCTGCTTAAGGTGGATTTTTTTAAGTTTGGAATACGTTTCATTATCACTGAATATGGCTTGTTCTGTAAAACCAACGATTTGATGTTTTCTTGCTTGTTTTTAGAGAGAGCGCGAACCATATGTGTAGTGGTACCTTAAAGCTTCGATATATAAAGAAAGAAAAGGAAAAAAAAAATGTTTGACCGGGGATAAATTAATTTTATAAGTCACATAGACTTTTTCGGCGATAGTCGGAATAGTATGACTCATAATTAGCCAAAAACCTCCGGTGGAAGCTCCACCAAATAACAAATAAACTTATCTATAGTTGTAGTGGAAAAATGGTTCCAATGTTGGTCTTTGTATTTAGTCTTAATTTTTCCCGATTGTGTAACAATACACGCAAAAGTTTTTTTCAGTAATATTAGCTGTAAAGGCGCTACAAAACGCATGTTTTTGTGAGCCGTTACCATTTGTAGTTCCAAAGATATAAATCTTTAAATTTGCAAATCGAAAACATTGTGTCGTATTTACCCCATTAAATACTTATTATTCGTATGAGATTACTCAAATCTTATATAAAAAATAACAAGTACTGAATACATAATATTATATATTACATATTCTCTAAGACTCATTTACAATATTAACCATATACAATATTTATATTATTCAAGTTCAATACTAAAATTGATCTTGAACTCACTTCGGTCCCTGAATAATTTTATTTCCTATATAAAGGCGTAGTTTGATTAAATGGGTTCTCTCTCTCGTCTTGAAATCTAATAAAGAGGTTACATAGAGACTCATTCACTAGTTTTCAAGTACTATCTCCTTTTAATTCTCAAATTTTTATCTGCAAATATCTCACATTGGAACCATTTTTCCACCCACTGTAAGTCAAATTTGGAAAAACCAAAGGAATAAACCGTGCGAGGCCGTTTCACCCACTGATCTAAATTAAAAAGCAGGTACTGGATCAACAAAGGCAAAACTATAGAGTGAGAAAGAGCAGTAGAAGAGTCATCATCAGAAGAAATACTGGGTGGAGACAGAGAGAGTAACGGAAGAATCCATCGCAATTGTAAGGCACTTTGTTGAGTAACAGGATCCAAAACTCCTAAACCTCCCAGAGTTCGCGGTAGACACAAAGTGGCCATACTTATGCGAGGAAACATACGTCGCGTCAGGAAAGCACCTACGGCTGATTTCACTTTTTCCAAGAAAGCTCGAGGAACAGAGGTAACCCGCAAAACATGCCATAATTTAGACAGAATGAGAGAGTTTACTATAGTTGCTCTGCCCCTTACCGAGAGAGACCTATGAGAATGTAGAACACAAGCTGTATTAATCTTGTGGAGAAGACCAGCCAAGTAAGAGTCCCGTTGGGCTGTAGAGGTGTAGAGAGGATAGCCCAAATAAATCACCGGATTCGCTGAGTGGCAGTCGTGCCAGCGGGAGATGCGATGGGATAGCAGAGGACCATGCCAGATGGATGAAGAAGTGATCCGAGATCTAGATAAGGACAGGGCCTCCGTTTTATGAAAGTTAACTTTGGCGTTAGAAGCCTGAGAGTATGTATCCAAGTGAGTTTGTAGCCTAGACAAATCGGAAGGATCCTTAAGCAAACAGAGGACATCATCAGCATAAGCTAGTAGCTTGATTGGTTGCAGAAGGTTGTCAGAAATACATGACGGAGGAGCACGAGGTGTGGAAAAACCGTTGTACAATGGGTCATTAAGGATCTTGCGAAGGAGTGGTTCGAATGCAAGGTTAAACAACATGGGAGAAAGAGGATCTCCTTGACGTAAACCTCGTCGCTGATGCACAGGATTGGATAAGAAACCATTTATGTTGAGACGCAATTGAGTGCCAAAAAATAGACCAAGAACACTTTGAACAAAAGAAGGAGGGAAACCAAAATGAGTAAGAACCTTTTGTAGATAGTCAGGATGGACTCTATCATATGCTTTTTCCTGGTCTAATAAGAGACCAAGTGCCTTCGAGTTTGTAGATTTTGCATAATCCATCACAAGCTTCATTAACAAGCCATTATCTGCAATAAATCGATGACGGAGAAAACCCGATTGATACGGTGTAATAAGGTTGTCTACGCATGAGATAATCCTTGCACAAGAATACGAGTGAAAACCTTAGCATCTGTATTTATCAGTGAGATGGGACGCCAGTTCTTTAGATCAGAAAGTGAACCTTTTTTAGGAATGAGGGAAACACTAGTTTCTAACCAAGATGGTGGAAAGATGACATGCGAAAGGGCGTCATTGTATACAGCCAGTGTAATATCACGACACTCAGGATGGGTGATAATCAAGCGGAGCAATTCATATGGCAGACCATCTGTACCAGGGCTACTGCGGCTGGGGCAACGTGCGACGCCTTCAAGGATATCATCAAAGACGATAGGGCTTGACAAAGAGTTTTGGTCGATAGATGACAACCGAAGCGAGGAAGGCAAGTCAGAAAGAAGTGACTCGATAGCATCATGGTCAACTGGATCAGGGGAATACATATCCGCATAGAAGGTAGATGCAGCGTCAAGCATATCTGCTCTGGAGGAACAGAGAGCTTTAGTGACAGGGTGAATCAGTGAAGGAATCATTTGTCGAGAGGCACGCGTAGCAATTGTGCGTTTTAAATAACCAGCCGATAACTCACCTAACTCGCGCCAACGTATTCCTGATCGAAGAGCAAGAATTTCGACGTGATATTGTTGGATATCAGCAAGTTGTCGTTCCACAACATTGACCAACGGTTGTACAGTAGGTCACAAAACTGCTGCAAGGAATCCATTTTTCTTGGTTTTTGTAGCGCACATCCTGTTACAATGGCACAAACTGCCTCTGTTCCCACATAGTAAATCTTCTACATGTCTTGAAAAATCCGAAAGAGTTTATGCCCTATTGGATAAGTATTGAAGGAAGTATGAGGCGCGCAATTTGAAAATTTGAAAAAATGAAAATTTGAACGGAATGAACTTATTTATTAATATCTAGTTGGTCCTACTTTTCTATTAATAATCTCTTGAGTTCTTTCCGGAATGTTATCTACATGTCCTTGGCAAAGATCTTTATGGAAGTCATTTCATATTTCATCAACTCGTTCCCAAAACACATCCATGTTCTTTGCTCTATATTCGTAATAGTTGAATTTCAACTTCAATTGATGTCCTACGTGCTCGATTGAATTTAAGTCGGGGATCTAAGCTGGCCAATAGTTAACATAGCTCTCTTGGTGACTACATAACTAGGCTATTGTAGATTATGCCTTGTGCTTTGTGTTATTATCATGCTAAAACTAAATGTTGGACCAGTCGAAATTGTAGTACTTCATAGTATCACGAAGCGTAGTGTTCAAAATATGCTGGTAAACACCCGAGTTCAAGTTTCCATCGTAAATTTAGCAAGCATATCCTGGTCCTTCAGAGGTTATACAACACCAGGACATCAATTTGCTAGCTTCATGCTGGATTACAAAATGCAGGTCATGATGTTGAAAAAGGTCACTTGGCCGTTTCCAATAGTGATCAGCATCATCAAAGCCCTATACGCTGAGCTTGGTCTCATTAAAGTACACTGTTTACTGTCAGTCACTCATTGCCTAATCCTGATGCTCCTTGACCCGTTCTAACTGATGCTACGTATGCGTTTTTGTCTGAAATGGCTTCTTTTTTTCTATCAGAAAATGGAACTCCATTGATTTCAGTACGTTAATTTCTGACTGGTATGAGATATCGTAGCCAAATCCAACCAGCTCCCGGTATACCTCTTTGGAAGCCTTTAGAACCCTTTGCATGACTTTTCTTTTGATTAACCGCTTCGTCACTTTGGAGACTACTGTAGGTCTACCACCTGTGTTTACTGTCCTACTTGAAAACAGCCGTCTAGAGTATCTACTAACAGTTGATTAATGTAATCCAGGCTCCTTGGAAATATCATACATTGATGTGGATGCGGTTAATGCCTGTTTGTGATCGTTTATTTTCTCCTCTGACAGCCGTCTAGGCATGCGATTGACGATAGGGTAAAAAAGAGAAATAATTTAAATAAGGGAATATAAAATTTAAAATAAAGGAATTGTAAGCGCTTTTATATACTGGCACCATTCTAATCTCGTCAAGAATGTGAAAAATTGTGATGGCAACCGGTTGGGTCGTATTAAAATTCGTCATTTAAAACATATGTGAACAAATAAAAAATGTCGGATGTTCATAATACTACCTTTAGCGATCTCAAATTCCACCAATAAATATTGCCCATATCCGATAATCGACGAATAAATGCACTTTCTATTGAGGTACAAACAGTCAAGGTTTGAGATAGTTTGGTGCAGTACCCATGGACAACCAGCTGTAAAACCTGAATTCTGCAATTCCTTGCAGCAGTTTTGTGACCTACTGTAATTCTGGCACTTGTTCAGGAAATAAGATCGTTGTCTTTCTCAGACTGGCCAATTTCTTTTGTAGCAACGTTTCCGCCTGTTTGTAGGATGATGCTTGTTTTCTGGAAAAAGATTGAGCGACCTTTTTTGTTGTAGCTTTCAATGTTTCCCATTTGTAACTAGCACTGAGTCCACCGATAAATGAGGACACAGTGTTGGACAATGCATGTTTTAAAGCAGCACGGAAGTCTTTGTTGTTAGCCAAAAGTGGATTGACACGCCAAAGACCCTTACCTATGGAGGGATGATCCGTAGTATCCGTTGGAGGTGGGTTGTACTCTAGTTGAATAGTCACCATAAAATGGTCGGTCCAAACTGGTTGGATGTAAGTGACATTGGCGGTGCGAGGTACAAAAGGTAGATCTTTAGACAGGAAGACAAAGTCAATACAAGAGGATTGCACGCCTCGACAAAAGGTGGGCTGAGCTGCCTGATCAGGAGGTGTCACGCCATCAACGAAATGGTCTTCAATATATTGTAGCCACTGTTTCGGAGCTTGACGGAGGTGGTGGGGTGATAAGTGTTGGCTGTAGGTGTAGTTAAAGTCTCCCATTAGGATATGGTTAACGGGTGTAGATGGTAGTAGAGCTGAAGGATAATTCAGTAGATCAGCGAGAAAACCATACCTTTCTTTGCGAGAAGCAGGAGCGTACAAAACAAAAACAGTAACTGGTGAAAATAGGTGAGATTTGTGTGAAATAGTCGTAGTAATGATACGGCCACACAAGCTCATAGTTGTGTTTGAGAAAGTGGTATGTGGTGAGAAGCTGATTAGTCCGCAGTGATGGGACCAAAGGCTCTCCGAAGCTTGAAATTGGTTATGAAAGATGTCTTGAATGGAAATATTCGAAGTATGAGTTTCTTCAAGAGCTAGAATGTCAAGAGAGTGAGTACGAATGTAACGAATGAAATGGTTACGAGTCGAGGAATCTGCAGTTTTGCGAAGACCACGGCAATTGAGAGTAGCCATTTTGAGAGATGGAATGAATGACGTATCAGGTGCGTGTGAATGAGTGTTGAGTAATGTGTTGTTGGGTATATTGGAGGAGACCGGAATAGGTTCCTCAGCGGTAGTATTATGATTATTATGGGATATAATCATAATAATGTCATTACTGTAAGTTGGGACAGCCGGAGCCGCGTTGAGAAGACAGTGCAGTCGACTCAACTGTGGCATCGCAACTGGGATTAACGGTTTCGATATCATCTTCTTGCATTGGCTCAAATTGGTCTTCTTGTTCAACCAGTTGAACAGATGTAGTAGCTGGCTGAGCTTGTCTACGTGGATTCTTGAGGCAATCATTATGGTTCGTACGTAAATGTCCAATGAGACCACAATAACGGCAGACTTTGGTAGCAATGTCGAGAGGCGTACGGGGAGGAGCGTTGGTAGGAGTGATGTCGGTAGCAGGTAATTCTGCAGATTTTGAAGCAGTCTGAGACCGCGTGTTCCTACTGGGAGGAGTCCTAGGAGACTTGGGACCGGAAGAAGGACCATCCGGAGAATTAGACACTAAGTCCGAAGCTGATTCGCTTGCCAAAACATTTTCCTCGGGTGTTGTCACATCAACAGAAGCGCGGGGTGATGCGAGAGTTTCTTTAGTTATAACAGGAGGAGGACTGATCGGAACAGAATTAGGTGTCTTCCTGGCCTTCTTATTGGGAACACCTGAGGACGGTGTGGCGTTCTTACGAGGACAGGAACGAGATTTGTGACCGTGAGCGTTACAGTTATAGCAAACAATGGCAGAAAGCTTAACTGGACAATCAACAAGTGCATGGTCTTTGCTGTGACAGTAGCGACAGTAGGGTGCCATTGAGGCGAAAGTAGCATAGACTAATACCCTATCAAGGGTGGTGTCCAGGTCGATGTCTGAAATTTCGTTGTTGTTGACACTTGGATAAGTCCAATCTAGTTTATGAGGCGGAAGAGGGCGAACATCAGTCGTACCTGGAGCATCGGTTGATTGAGAGGATGGTCTGGAAGGACGTTCTAAAATAGCATATCCTCTGCCCGAGAAGAGACCTGCTGATCCACTGATAATACCACTATCGAGAACGGTGCCGTAAGGCGCCAAGTTGGTAATCATATCAGCACGAAGTTGATCTAAGCCACCATCCTTGCGACCGTATTCACGAGGAAGGTTAGAAAAGGAAATCTGCAAAATGTCTGCATCAGGTGAAAGGGACGGATAACCGATAAGCTTAGTGGAGAGAGAGAGGATCGCAATACCCGTAGAGCAAATTATCTGACGCATGGTGGGTGAGAGCAAAGCTTCGGCAAAAATCTTTTGTCCAAAGCGTTTGACTTTATCCTCAAAACTCCAAAGGTGCTCATTATCATTGCATGCCTTCTTGAGGTCCTGAAAGAATTGTTCTTTATTCTGCACTGAAGTAACGTCCAAAAAGGTAGTCTCTCTAACTGTACCTTTAAGAATTGGACGATCAATTCTGAGCACAGGGGATTTAATCGATGATGGCGATGAGGGATGAGATGTCGAAACATCAGAAATCATAGAAGTAGGAGGTGAAACAGACTGTGAGGTAGACTGCGCACCATAACTAGAGGTTTTAGTTGGACCTACTAGCAGTTGCGCCCATGAGCGTTTGGTTTGTAGAAAATTGGAATTGGCGCTGTCAGTTGCCTTATTAGGCACTAAATTTATTTTAGCGGAAAGAGCCATGACAAGTCAAATTCAATCTCAATTGGTTTTTTTTTTTTTTTTTTGGCCAGGTCGTCCATGGAAAGATCTCAATTGTGTATTGGATTTATTCCTTTTCTCTTCACTAAAATCCTATCACTTGTCTCGTTCCGTTTTCTTTTTTAAAAGCACAAGCAAGAATCAAGGAGCGTATTTAGCGTATTTAGCGTATTAAGAGTATTGGTTTTTGACTGTAAATTTGCGGATGACTTTTTTTATTTAGCGGACAATGATTTTTATTTAGCGGACAGTGATTTTTATTTAGCGGATAATAAATTTTTATTTTGCGGATAGCATTTTTAAAGCATTGGCTCAAGGGCCAGACATCTATCGAAAAACGAATATGAATGGTTTATCCAATTTACACAATCATCAACTGATACAGTTTTAGTTGATTCAATAATTCTCGTGCTTAGATTGTCATTTGAATTTAAGCAATCTCTCCTAATTCCTCCTTTTACTTTGGACCAGAATAATTCAATAGGATTCAAAAATGGTGAGTAAGGTGGCAAGTATATACAGTAGGTCAAAAAACTGCTGCAAGGAATTGCAAAATTCAGGTTTTACAGCTGGTTGTCCATGGGTACTGCACCAAACTATCTCAAACCTTGACTGTTTGTACCTCAATAGAAAGTGCATTTATTCGTCGATTATCGGATATGGGCAATATTTATTGGTGGAATTTGATACTGCTGAAGGTAATATTTTAAACATCCGGTATTTTTTACTTGTTTACATATGTTTGAAATAATGAATTTTAATACGACCCAACCGGTTGCCATCACAATTTTTCACATTCTTGACGAGATTAGAATGGTGCCAGTATATAAAAGCGCTTACAATTCCTTTATTTTAAATTTTATATTTCCTTATTTAAATTATTTCTCTTTTTTACCCTATCGTCAATCGCATGCCTAGACGGCTGTCAGAGGAGAAAGTAAACGATCTCAAACAGGCATTAACCGGATCCACATCAAAATATGATATTGCTAAGGAGACTGGATTACATGAATCAACTGTTAGTAGATACTTTATAACGTTGTTTTCAAGTAGGAGAGTGAGCACAGGTGATAGACCTGCAGTAGTCTCCAAAGTGACGAAGCGGTTAATCAAAAGAAAAGTCATTGAAGGGGTTTTAAAGACTTCCAAAGAGGTATACCGGGTGCCAGTTAGATTTGGCTACGATATCTCATACCAGTCAGAAATTAACGTACTGAAATCAATGGAGTTCCATTTTCTGATAGAAAAAAAGGAGCCATTTCAGACAAAAGTGCATACGTAGCATCAGTTAAAATGGAACAAGGAGCATCAGGATTGGGCAATGGTTGACTGACAGCAAACCGTTTACTTTAATGAAACCAAGATCAACGTATAGGGCTTTGATGGTGGTGATCACTATCGGAAAAGGCCAAGTGACCTTTTTCAACATCATGACCTGGATTTTGTAATCCACCATGAAGCTAGCAAATTGATGTCCTGGTGTTGTATAACCTCTGAAGGACCAGGATATGCTTGCTAGATTTACGATGGAAAGTTGTACTCGGGTGTTTACCAGTATATTTTGAACACTACGTTTCGTGATACTATGAAGTACTACAATTTCGACTGGTCCAACATTTACTTTTAGCATGACAATGACCCAAATCACAAGGAATAATTTACAATGGCCTAGTTATGTAGTAACCTAGAGAGCTATATTAACGATTGGCCAGCTCAGAGTCCGGACTTAGATTCAATCGAGCACGTATGACATCAATTGAAGTTGAATCTCAAATATTACGAACGTAGAGCAAAGACCACGAATGTGCTTTGGGAACAAGTTGATAAAATATGAATTGATTTCGATAAATATCTTTTCGGAAGTCATGTAGATAACATTTCGAAAAGAACTCAAGCCATTATTAATAGAAAAGGAGGTTCAACTAAATATTAATAAATAAATTCATTCCATTAAAATTTTCGTTTTTCCAAATTTTCAAATTGCGCATCTCATACTTCCTTCAATACTTATCCAATAGGGCTTAAACTCTTTCGGATTTTTCAAGACATGTAGAAGATTTACTATGTGGGAACAGAGGCAGTTTGTGCCATTGTAACAGGATGGGCGCTACAAAAACCAAGAAAAATGGATTCCTTGCAGCAGTTTTTTGACCTACTGTAACTTTATATCCGCGCGATGCAATTAGGTCTTTAACCTCAGTGACTTTATGAATAGCAGCGTTGTCCATAACAAGATAACGCCCTTTCATATCGAATTGATCCAAAGTGTCCATGACACCGATCAAAAACTCTGTAAAATGCTCACTACGAGTACCTATCCTAGCATTTGCTTCAACCACTTCAGCCTTGTCATTTTCTCTTTTTCTTTTCTTGTTACTATTCGTTTTCTTCTGAACAGCCTTTGGCTTACGAAGGGTAAGATCAATCACTCCCTTTTCACAAATAACGCCAATTATTGATACTGTAATGCCTCTGTTTGCAGGTATTACTGCTTTAGCAGGCATTCCCCTCTTGGATCTACCAAAGTTTCTACGAATATGCATATTAAAACCTGCCTCATCAATGAAAACACATTTTTATGCCAGTTCATATTTTCATCACTTTTCCACTCAAGAACCCTGTCTCTACGTATTTGGAGATTACCAAGAGTATTTCTTGAAGATACAATTGCTTCTAGTTTCTTAAGAGTTAAAGAAGCATGTAAGACGAGATGTCTATGAAGGCCTGATAATGTGATTGATTGGATTTCACTAAAAGCCTCAAGTAGTGCATCTCTTGCCTGCCAGAGTACAGCCTGTGGGTTCTTCTCATAAAACACGCATAGGAAGTTGGTGTGATGAGGCTGAAGTTTTCTTTCCCAGCTTACTCGTTGCTTTCTACCACCTGGCAAGCGTTTTTCTTCATCTTCCTTATAAGTTTTAACCTAATTTTGAGCTGTTCGCTCAACAATTCCAACAATTGCACCTGCTTTTCTTGCAGAAAGCCCTTCTTCAATAACAAGGTCAAGAAGCTCCTGTACTTGTTCGGGTGAGTAGGTTCTATACGCTCCTTGGATTTTTTTTTGATACAATTTTTTTTATAGATTGCTTCAAGTCATTCTGAATTTCCACAATTATCGGTTGCTCTTCTGCTTTTGAATGGCGCTCATTCTCCAAGGTCTGACGATATACCTGGTAGCTCTTTAAATCCAAAAGCTTTTTGACTGCCTGTTCAGGCACACTCTCATCTTCATTTGGTCCTTTCCAGTGATGCCATTCTAATTCAGTTGTTTGGTACAAGTCATTTATATTCTCAACTTCCATTGGTTCATAATCTGGAATCTCATCAAAAACATTAAAACAATGCATATGCTCTTCTGGTACACCGTAAATAGACATTTTGTAGTGAAGTAAAGCAAAAAATGAAAAAGGCACCATCCGCAAAATGAAATTTATTATCCGCAAAATAAAAATCACTGTCCGCAAAATAAAAAATTATTATCCGCTGAATAAAAATCATTGTCCGCTAAATAAAAAAAGCCATCCGCAAATTTACAGTCAAAAACCAATATTAAGCGTATTTCTTCCAGAACATACGGTAAATCACGTAGATAGACAAGTTTCCAAGAAAGAATCAATCTCTTGAAGACATACAAATGGAATTAGGCCAGATGATGCGAACCGTTGTACAATAAAAACATCAGAGCCCTCCCAATCGTTGATAGCATCGCCTTCGTCATTAATAACCGCCCCGCCCGTCTGCACGTGAAGGAATTTGACCTCTGGCATGTCTGAGAAGAAAGAGAAAAAAAAAGTGAAAGGCACAGTTTGAGGCACAGCTTAAGGCACACGTTCGTCAAGAAGGGCGACACTCTTCATTTGGAAAGGCTCACTGCATGACGACACTTGATTTTTATTTTGGAGCACTTGATTTTGTCGGAGGCACACTCAACTTCGGATGGACTGTACCGCATATGTGTTCTTTTTAATTATGTTATTATTTGACTTTTTTACAATAAAGCAATGTACATCTCATCGTATTCTATGAATTACATTTTGAGTCATGATCGTTTTTAAAAAAAAAAGGATGACTGAAACGCTTTTTTAGCTAGGTAAAAAAAAAAATTAATTTATTGTATTTCTACCCTTAGCCTGGAATCTAGTCGGCATAATATCAATATATTTACAACAAACATTCCTATCAAACGTTTCCCACTCAATTTTGATTCTTTCCCATAGTTTATGGACACCTCTTGCTCTTTGCTCATATAGAGCTAATTGTTAAGTTCTGGTAAAGGTAATAACAAAGATAAAACCAAAGAATACTTTTTGAGACTGAACTTTATTTAAGGCAATCTTAATTGTTAAAAAGAAATCATTACAAAGTCTACTATCTATATTCTTCTATCAGTTGGCGGGTAAATGAGTAGTTGTGAGCGTAGATCCAATCATTGACACATTTGATTGAAGAATGATCACTGAATCGATTATGAAAATTTTTAATTCGTTGTTTTTATAGATCTTATTGTTCTTTAACTGATCTGGGAGAGTTGTCCCGTCTTCATTGAGAGGAAAGATATATTTATATGAAATGCCTCCAGTCAGATCAAAGTTGACTAGGTACCTGATCCATTATTATTCATTTACAGAAATGATGAATAGTAAAGATCATGACTTATTTAGTATTCATGTTTACTTTATAGAATGAATCTAATAGTGATAGTTTTATATAAAAAAGAAGAAGAGCATATTTTATTTAATAAAGATTTAGATTATTATCTTTTATCAATTTTAATATACTACTTTTGGTTGTGGTTATTCAATGTCCGTTATGATCAGACTCTGTTCTACAACAGGTATCATCTTATTTACACGATGATAAAGCAGATGGTATTTCGTGTAAAAAAGTATGAAAAAATAAATTGAGAATAAGTACGGAAAAACTAATGAAAACAACCCATCTATTTGTATCAGAGTAATATAAAGGGTAACATGTTTCTAGCTGAGAATGACATAGCACCAGTTTTCTTAGAGAAGTTGGTTGGTTTTTAAACAAAATGTTTAGTGTTCGTTTTTTGAATATGAAAAATTGTGAATCCGCAACATAACCAATCAAGTTTTTCCAGCTATACTTTAGACAGGAGAGCGAAATCGAAGTATGTAGCAGTCGCGACACAAATCTAAGTACCCTATGACTTTGTAGGGGCAGACTGGTCTAGGTAAGGAGATTAAGCTGAAAAAGGACGATTTCTAGAAAGGTTGCAACACTTTTTTCACCTACAGTAGAACAAAGTTTGTTGTATCCACACAACTAATAAAGTGAACATTCATGGATAAACTTGGAAACTACGGAATTATATGTTGTAGAGCAGCAACTGATTGTAGTTGACATTAATAAATATACAGTGGGTGGACTAATTGTCCCAGTGTTTGAACTTTTTTTACTTTCGACTCCATAACTCGACCAATTCTTAGGCTATGCGGGTAGCTCTATAATCGTTAGAAAGGCCGCAATCCGTACTACATCATATCAGAAACTCAGAGTTCGGAAATTACGCAGTCTGAGTTAATCAGCAATAGAAAAAAACACCGCACTGGGACAATTTTTCCGTTTGAACATAAATTTTATTTAATAGCGGGTATGTCCCCTTTTAGCTTTAATAACTGCTTTGCAACGGTCAGGCATGCTATCTATATATCGTCTACACTCATCCACTGTAAAATTATTCCATTCTTTTTCAATTCTTTCCCATAACTCATGTACACCTTTAGCCTTAGTGTCATATACACTCAGCTTGAGTTTAAGGTGATGCCATACGTGTTCAATAGGGTTTAAATCGGGACTTTGGGCTGGTCAGCTATAGATATTATCACTGTTGAAGTTATTATCTACAAACCATTGCTTAGCAAGCTTCGAAGTGTGCTTAGGATCTTTATCTTGTTGAAAATAGATATCCTCAGGATTGTATCCATAGTACTTTAAGCTGTCCATAAGGGTAGTTTCTAAGATATTTACATAATCTACAGCTTTCATAGTCCCATCATGTATTCAACAAGCATACCCAGGTCCATCGTGAGTGATACAACCCCATACCATAACACTTCCTTGGCCACCTTTTACTGTAAAATCTAAGTGATGAGGCTGCAATGCATAGTCTGGTCGACTCCAGTAATACTTGCAACCGTCTGACCCGAAAACATTGACTTTAGTCTCATCACTAAACACCATGCGCCTCCAATCATCGGTTGTCCAGTCTTTGTGAGCCATAGCTCATACTAAACGTCGTTCCTTGTGCTATTTACTAAGCAAAGGCTTCTTGGCTTTAATTTTAGCTCTAAAGTTCATACTTTTAAGAAGCTTCAAGGCTGCAGAATAACCAATAGTATACCCCAAACCATTCAGATATTGATGTGCTGCTTTGGCTGTCTTGAATTCACCCTTTATTACTTGTCTACGGATGTATGACTTGGTAGTTTCACCAATAGTTGCTCTTCGACCAGGGGCTGCCTTCATCCGGTCTGGAAAAAACTTGTTGGCATACCTACCTAAAGTGGATTCTTTCAATCCGGGAATGCGTTCCATAACTTTTTCATATGTCATGTTACTAGCCAAGAGCAATTGGATTTGATTTTGAACAGATTTGCTGATAGTACGAGCCATTTGAGGCAAGATAAAGATGAGAAAGTACAGTATAGAAAGAGACTAAGAATATTGTAGAAAAAAAAGATAACGTAAGGCTATTTATACTTTACATTAAAGGTATGAGTCATAGATTGTCATAGACAAGGTTGGTATGCAAATTCCGGTGATTTCTGATTGATAAGAAAGCGATGTTTGGAATGCATTGCAAAATAAGCGGGTAGCGGAAAAATTGTCCCAGTGCGGTGTTTTTTTCTATTGCTGATTAACTCAGACTGCGTAATTTCCGAACTCTGAGTTTCTGATATGATGTAGTACGGATTGCGGCCTTTCTAACGATTATAGAGCTACCCGCATAGCCTAAGAATTGGTCGAGTTATGGAGTCGAAAGTAAAAAAAGTTCAAACACTGGGACAATTAGTCCACCCACTGTAAGTCTTAATACAAGATCATAATTAAAATAAAATAAAGTATAAGTTTATTTAAATAAGATCATACAATCAATTCCAATTAAACATATTCTTATAGAATATGTATTGTATTCATGAGAGTTCCTTGATAAGAAGAAGTATCAACTAAAATAACCAAATCCAATCCAATGTCAGGAATAGTGCTAATCTTTCACATAATTGAAATAACGCGTAAAATAACGTTATTCAAATCAGTGAGGAATTCCCAGAATAAAAGATAATCTATGACAGACATACAAAAGAACAAATGAAAAGTTTTCATAATCATAATTATAGATAGCACTTGCTAAAGTACCCAAATATTAGAAGAACGATAACAATAGAAGATATCAAGCCACTCACTCAATAAGATATAAATACCTGCCTTCAATTAGTGATGTATCCATCATTCATAACTCGATATGAAAACAGTATTAATAAGCTACATGTAAAGCTACATGTAAAATATGTCCAATAGACAAGCTACAGTGTCATGTTTTGACATGTCAATAAGATAACAGTCTTATCATTCTAAGCTAAATCTTTACAAATGAGTTTGAATAAGAATAGATCCTGATAATTACCAACTGCCCTGAACAGCCAAGTTTCACTTTCATCTCAACAGTTGGTTATTTACATCAGTTTATAAAATTTTTCTTATACATGTCAAATCATATCGGTCGTAACTATCTCTTGTCATTTAAGCTCAGGTCTTGCTCAACTAATATAAATAGCCTTGAAATCTTTCTTTAATAAAAGTAATTCGACTTTAGAACTATTGTTCGGTCTCGTTAACTCTTTTTTTTCATATTTTAAATACTTAAAACACTTCATACAGGTTAATTCGGATAATCTTCATCAAGGATAAGATGCTGCGTAATTGCACGGTTAAACTATATTAAATCCAGGAACTAAATCACAGTCAGCCGCAGTCAATCATATACGAGTATTCTATGACAAATATAACAATAGAAGAACACGTAATTCTTATCTATTTGTCATCAGCTATATCATACTCATTAATTATTAATCCATGACATGAAATATTATCCGTGTATGAAAAGTATAAATAGAGTACAATTTTCTTATTAAATAAAACAATCTCTTTATCGAGTCTCGTCCTCTCTTGTTCCTTTTATTCTTGGATAAATCAATTAGAATAATTTTTACTTTAACTAAAAACTGAAATAAAGATCACTCTCAAAAAGTATACAAACTGTTTCTTGATCTTTGTTTTTACCTTTTCTTTTACTATTTAAACCATTATACAACATTATAGTCTAACCAGATCTCTATTAATAAATGTGAGACTTCTGCAATAGCCAATCTTGCCCTGTTGTCCTACCAGCGTTCTAAAAGACTATATCGGAACCTGATTACAACAACGGCAGTTCAATCCTATTCTATAATTATCGTTAGATCAATAGTTTAATTACTTCATTGTCCCTTGATTCGTCAAGTAGACAGCGGCTATTGATTATCCACTATCCTTCCTTATATTCCATATCATTCTTTTAACCGATCAATTGAAATAGCGGTAAAGACCCAGACATTCAAAAAGTATAAATACCCTCAATATTTTTTATTAATAAAGTCATATATAATCTTTAGTTTCACAACTATTGTATTTTTATAGTTTTTGTCTCATAATTCTTATTTGGCAAAAAAAAGTTGATAAAAGTGATTTATCCAAGAATAAAAGGAACAAGAGAGGACGAGACTCGATAAAGAGATTGTTTTATTTAATAAGAAAATTGTACTCTATTTATACTTTTCATACACGGATAATATTTCATGTCATGGATTAATAATTAATGAGTATGATATAGCTGATGACAAATAGATAAGAATTACGTGTTCTTCTATTGTTATATTTGTCATAGAATACTCGTATATGATTGACTGCGGCTGACTGTGATTTAGTTCCTGGATTTAATATAGTTTAACCGTGCAATTACGCAGCATCTTATCCTTGATGAAGATTATCCGAATTAACCTGTAGCCTATCTATTGGATATATTTTACATGTAACTTATTAATACTGTTTTTGTTATGCTCCAAAGATAATCATTGTATAGCAATCAAGCATTATTAGCGATTGATAGTGTGAGTATATGGAAATGTAATCTTATTAATATGTATGTATATCTACCAAAATAGACTGGTGAATGAGGAGCAAGCGCTTATATTAAATTATGTAAAGATCTGCATAATAGAATATAGCATTTAGCCATCTGCATAAGGCTGTGGGCATTTCGCCATCCGCATAGTACCTATATTAATATTTACACTGTGAAAAGTATATAAACTCTGGACATATATTATTAAATAAAATCATACATAATTTTGGGTCCTATTGAAATCTCCATTTTTATTTTTGTGAACAAAACAGTTTTCATATCGAGTTATGAATGATGGAGACATCAAAAAGAATAGAAAAAAAAATAAGACTTGAGTTAAAGTATTGATATTGGATTCGCTTGTTGTGCGTGGCCACCAGATCTTGTTAAGTAGATCAGACTTGTTTGTAATAAGGTAATTGGATAAGAGTTTTGATAGTGTTTACAATGAAGATAATTTGCTTCAAGGGACTTGTCTTGTTTGTGTTTTAAGAGTGTTATACCAAAAGATTCAGAGATAAAGATACTTGATTTACCGGTTATTTATATAAAAAATACCACAAAGAGAAGTAAAGTAAAATAGAAATAAAAACGTGTCTATTATATAGACAAAGGAAAATAAGGTTTCATTTTTGAAGTAGGGTTCGACTTTTGAAATAAGATTTGATTTTTGAAATAAGGTCCAAATATTGAATAAGGTTGGAAAATTTGAATAGATTCAATATAGTAATTCACAAGATGCCATCATCATTGGCACCAATATTATCATTTGCTTCGTCACAGTAAGTCGATTTCAAAGTCAGGTGTACCGTCCAAAATTTTATAGATGTTGTTATTTTGTAGTATGTTTGGTTTGGGTTGTGTGTTTTAGAGAAGTTTTTCTTGAAATTTTTAAAGTAAGGTACTGTAGTGACCACCAAATCTTTTAATTAAGATCAAATAAAGGTAAAGATAAAAAAAATAAAGGGATCAGGAACTTTTTATGAGAAGGTTGCCTGTTTATTGAATAAAATATATAAAATAAAATGTGAGTAGAACTGTACTGTCCTTTTTCTTCATCTACACTAGGTGAAAAAATAGGGACAACCTACCCTAAAATAATCTTTAACTTTTTTTTTTCTCCTCCACTCCGTACGACATCCAAGCCATGCCTATAGAGCGTAATCTTAGGTAGTGAGTATTACGTTTCCCGCATATAAAACTAATCAGGGTAACATATGGTGGAAGAAAAGAGGAAATAGTTGCAATAATTTTATAAGCGTTATATTATAAAATGGGTAGTATTTATTTAATAACGAGTAAATCTCCCTTTTGATTTGATTACCGCTGCTATGCGATCAGGCATGCTATCAATGTAGCTTCTACAAACAACTTTATCTAGCTTGTTCCATTCAACGTCAACTCGTTCTCATAGCTCGTCGATGTTTCTTGCCTTTCGTTCATAAAGACATAACCTAAGTTTCAGCAAATGCCACACGTGCTCTATAGGATTCAGATCCGGACTGTTAGGTGGCCAATCGGTAATGTACCGGACCTTGTTTTGTTGGAGCCATGACATTGTTGATTTGGACTTGTGCTTTGGGTCGTTATCTTGTTGAAGGTAAATGGTGCGCTTGTTCATACCATAGTACTTCAGCGTTTCCATGTAAGTTGTTCCAAGAATATGCTGGTACACCAAGGAGTCCATGGTACCATCGTATACCTGGCACGCATATCCTGGTCCCTCACTGGTTATACATCCCCACATGATCAATTTGCCGCCACCATGCTTCACTGAAAGATCCATGTGGTGTGGGCGAAGAACATCACCAGGCTGGGTCCAATAGTATCTGCAGCCATCAGATCCCCAAATGTTGATCTTCGTTTCATCGGAGAACACTACTTGATGCCACTGCTGTATGGACCAGCTTTGATACTTTTTTGCCCATGCTAACCTCTGCTTGCGGTGGTTATTAGTTAAAAGAGACTGCTTCTTTTTACGCCTAGCATGAAAACCCATTGATACAAGGGTGTTTATTGCTGAACGGTAAGACATAGAATACCCAAGTCGCATGAGCATCCGATGTACATCCTTGGCTGTCTTTAGGGCTCCTTTAATCAGTAATACCTTGATATATTCCTTCGTAGCAGATGACACAAGTATATGCCTACCACGTCTTGCGGGTACCGTTGGCCCAAATAGCTTGTTTCTATATCTCCTAACTGTCTTGGGATGGATATCAAATTCATCAGCAATATCCTTTGGGCTTCTATTGCTCACCAGTGCAGACTTGATGCTGTCTTGCGTGTCTTGAGGTAAAGCGCGAGGCATAAGTAAGAGAAATGTCGCAGAAAGTAAGAAGAATATAATGAAAAAAAAAATTGTATGAATAAAGGAAAACAGCACCCATTTTATATTATTAATTATAGGAATGTGCTTAGCTAAAATTAAAATTGGTTTGCATTTTAATTGTAACTGACATTCCAGGTCAAATTAGAAGAGTACAAAATATGGTCTAAAACTGAGCTATGGAGTATCTAAAATTCGACCAATTTTATACGCATTACTCCCTCATTTTCCATAATTGGCTCATCATATTTTGATGAAATACTTTACACATTAACCTCGCTTTAACGTATTGCTAGCGACATGAGGCGACCTTCTCTTAATGCTATATGCTGCATGAAATGAAATTTTCGAAAAGGTTGTCCCTATTTTTTCACCTAGTGTAAATAGTTGGGATATTTATATTGTTAATTTTTTTTTTTCTTTTTGACTTTTTTCATTTTTTTGACTTCTTTCATTTTCTTGACTTTGTGAAATCTTTATATTTCAGGGTTTAGATAGGATTGAGGTAAGTTGTTAATATAATATATCGTGTTTTGAATAAGGTGTTGAATATAATTTGTATCCAAAGAAGTAAAATTGAATAGATGTATGTTTGAGTGTAAGTGACCACCAGATCTTATAAAGTTGATCAGACTTGAATTGAATAAAAAGAATAAAGGTAAAGTAAAGATAAAACAAAAGGGATTTACAATGAAATATAAGTTTCAAGGGATTATTGGTTCTTCCTATTTATACAAATAAAATAAAGAGATATTTGGATTCAAAGGATATTTATTGTGATAAAGTAAGGTAATGTAAAATAATAGGTAAGATAATAGGATAAGATAATAATAATAATTGAAATATTTATAAAAAGATACTGATATTTATATGTTTTTTTGATTTTCATACTTTTATGCTGTTTTTGGTTTTTCTTTTGTTTTCTTCTTTTTTTTGTTGTCCTTGAATTCCTTTGCTATTAGCATAGCATCGTTTGCTATTGAGATAGCATCTCTCCTATAACCATAGGGGTTTCCTTTTTCGTGTTTCGTGTGTTACAACTTTTTTCATTTTTTTGACTTTTCTCATTTTTTGACTTCTTTGTCACAACATAACCCGAAAGGAGAATAAAACATATGACACAACAATAAGCAAAATTTTTTACCTAGGAATATAAAATTTTGTCTGGTCACTACGAGATTCGAACTCGTGACCTTAGGCTCGTAAGTACTACGCTCTACCAATTAAGCTAAGCGACCATTAAGCCATAAAATTTCCGCAGTATATCCAGTAGCACTGGATCACGCGATCGTTCCCACTGCAAATAATTGGTGATTTTCAACATCCACAATCAGTTGTTGTATCTAATAATCAACGTTTTTGACGTCTTTGATTAAATGAAAAAAATTAACTTTCGCTGTATTGGTCATTTTCGAATTTTAAAAAAAGATTCAGGTGCGAAAAAAATAAAGAAATTGAACAATACTTTTGTTTTTTTTGTGAGATAAGTATTCATAAAGTTATTCATGTTTTAAAAAAGTGTCTTTTTTTTTCAAATGGTCTTTTTTTGGAAATCCTGTTCCCTCTATCGTTGAAAGACCGATATCTTCGTTTTTTTTATTTTTGAGGGCAAAATGCGGAAATCAAAAGCATTTTGCGATTATTTTGTTCAAAAGAATACATATTAGGAAGGTAGTCTATGATTTTTAGCTTAGGTCATTACAAACGTGTTACAGAACGTAACAAAATAGTCGTGTTTGGGGGAAAAAAAAATCTGGTAAAAAAAAGACTAAGTTAAAAAAAAAAAGAAAAGAAAAAAGTATGGCAATAAAAAGTTCATTGTTCAAATGAAAACAGTACTCTAACAACAAATGTACTTTATATTTATGCAAATGCTATTACATTATAACAAAAGAATAAAAAAAAATAAAGAAGCTCTGTTAACATTTTGTTACAAGGCAGTTATAATTAACAAATACATACAAAACTCTTTTGTTTATCAAATAAATAGATTGCTTTATTATTCTTTATGACAGATATAATAAAAGAATATATGTTTTTAAGCTTATACTAGTTCATTACTTACTTTATGTTTGTACATGGGTGTAATTTGCCATTAGCCATTAGCCATTAGAGATGTTAGCAATGGCAACTTTCTTTACCAAAAAGAACTTTTTAGCAACAAGCAGTAATATAAGATTGATATTCTTACAGTTTCTTTAAGTTGGAAAGAACAACTTTGCCCATGAGTCTCATGTTCGTCATCCGAATGTGTACCATTAGGAATTCCTAATGTAAAAAAAAGAAAAAAAAAAAAAAAAGAAACCAACATTAGACTTGGTTGTTATTATTTTTTTTTTATAAACTTACATTTGAACCGTTGTTGAGCTTTCTTTTTTATCTTTTGTATCCGCAATGTTAAATAAGCTCTCTGAAACAAAACAAGGGAAAAAAAAACCAGTTCTTTTGAACACGTAAAATTGTTACTGTTTAGGAACCAACTTCCAAATTTAGTATATTTGCTTTAGTTTTTTTGATCACGCATTTTTTTCTATCTTATTCCTCTACTAAATCCTGAATATTATTTTTTTTGAAATGAACGCCACCAACAACAAAGTTAAATGCCAATGCACCAAATGCAGCAGCTGTCCTGAAGGATTCAAGTGGATTGCAAAGAAAACCGCTAACACTCATAAGCGCATAGACAAAGTTGGAGAAGGTACAATTTTCTTAAAGAAATGCAGCAAGACTAAAGTGCAATTAAAATAGTTTTGAGACAAAGAAGATTTGAAAACACCTTCGAGCAACCCACCACGTCTACCGAAAGAAGCACGTTTGAAGGTATATTTATAAATCCACCCCTTTTTTTTTATTAAACAAATTTAGAATTCGACATTGATGCTGACATGGATGTTGACATGGACGAAGAAATGACCAACGACCAACAACTGGCGTATCTCCTGGTCCTTTACCTTGTGCTTTTCCAAGCAAAGCACCTTTCAGTTGAAGCCGGTGAAGACTTGTTGGCCTTTCTTTCCTTTTTCGTTCGTGCTCTTGGCCATGGCATGGAGATTCCTACAAAGATCTCCACTGCTCGTAACATGGTCAATTATTCCTCTGCCAGTAGTGGTGTGTCCCGTTTCCTTGTCTGCTCTCTTTGTAGAAGTGTTTACGACACAGGAAGTTTGCATACCCGGCAATGCCCTTTTATTAGGTTTGCGAACAATCCTCACAGACAAGAGCACCCATGCGGCAATTCACTTTTTATTGGTAGCAGCCTCAAGCCTGTCCTCGAGTTTCCGTACAACTCAATTGTCGAAACGTTGAAGAAGTTCTTTGTTCGTCCAACATTCGAAACAGAAATCGAAGAATGGAGACATCGGCATGTGGAAGAAGGCGTGTTTTACGATATTTACGATGGTAGAGTGTGGAACAGTCTTGTTGATTCGGCTGGAGAACCATTCGTAAATAGAAGTCGATCATTAATGGTTTCATTGAATGTTGATTGGTTTCAACCTAGTGATGGTATGCACTACTCTTGTGGTGGTGTATATCTCACGATTAACAACCTTCCAAGGAGTTCTAGGATGAAGGTTTCCAACATCATCCTGGTTGGTATGATTCCTGGGCCTGGCGAGCCCACGGATGACCAGCTCCAAAACTTTTTGCGACCAATGATTGCAGAGCTGAATACCTTGTACGGAGGTATGATGATGCCAACGTACCAGAACAGAAACGGTGAAATGGTACGTGTTGCTTTGATGTCCGTTAACTGTGATATACCAGCAGCTCGCAAAGTAGCTGGGTTCATGGGTCAATCCGCGCACAAAGCCTGCAACAAATGTTCCACTGTGTTTTCGCGAATCAGTACTGGTGCAAATTCAACGAAGCCAGATTTTTCTGACTTTGACGATGAGCACTGGATTCTGCGAAACAATACCCAGCAGCGCCAAGAAGCATATGCTTGGCTAAATGCTACTCACATTACGCAACAGCGAACCCTGCAGACGAACACAGGAAGTAAATGGAGTGAACTTCACCGACTAGAGTATTTTGATGTCGTGAGATTGACAACCGTTGATCCCATGCACAATTTATTTCTAGGTACGCCAAAACGAATGGTTGAAGTTTGGGTAGATCACAGGCTGCTTACCACATCTGATTTCAAAGCCATGGCTGATAAATCAGCTTCTATTATCATTCCTTCACAGTACTCTAAAATCCCAAAAAGTATGTAACGAGCGTAAAAGAACTTATTCTATAATAAATCTGAACACTAATTTTTTGTTATAAAAAAAAAAAAACGAAAAAGGCAAGATTGAAAGTACGTTTAGCAATATGAAGGCTGATGAGTGGAGAACGTGGTGTGTTATGCTTTCGCCTTTTCTCTTAAAACAAAGATTAATCGGTGAACATTTCATCAATTGGATCAGATATGTAGAAGCAGTAAGGTTGGTGACTGGTCCTTTAATCACAGCAGATGAAATTCAGACAGCACACTCCTTATTTAAAGAATTCGGCAAGACCTGTGTTCAACTCTATGGAAAAGCATGTATAACACCTAATATACATATGCACATGCATTTGAAAGAATGCTTTTTGGACTTTGGTCCCTCCTATGCCTTTTGGCTTTATGGTTTTGAACGATTGAATGGTGATGTCAAAAAGATAAATATCAATTACAAGACAGGCTTCGAAACCACCTATGTCACTATGCTTACTCAAACCATTCATACGCAAGATATAATACATTCATTACCTACATTCATTAACAACAACGATCAAGGCATGCTCCTACTGATCAACTTCATAAAGGAAATAGGCGAGGTTACGAATGACGAGAGTGGTTTAACGCCATTTGATTACTCTCAATTCATAGACGGGCCAAGTCTATTTAACCTGACGATTACTGGTAGTGAGCCTCTGCCACCACAAGCCCTTCCTTCAAAAATTAACAACAAACAAGAACTTTTATGCCCTGAACACTATGAAGCCTTACAAACTTTTTATATGGATACCTATGAAATACCTATTATGAATACAATCAGTACAACTATAAAATCATTCAAAAAAATTAACTTGCTTGGACAACACTACCAACAGTCAGACAATCATTCATCATCATCATGCATTCAAGCCTTTATGAACAATCAATTACGTATTGGTCAAATATCATACTTTTTCAGTCATTCATTTAACAACTCAACTCATTATTTTGCATTCGTCAATTGGTACAGCCATGCGACTCAACATTTTCCCACCTTCGATGGTACTGGCATCCAAGTGTGGAAGAACCAATTTGATCCAGTTTCAAGCAACAGCATACTTCCAATTTATAGAATCTTCAATCCTGTTGCTGTATGCCCATATATCGATAATCACCTTCTTACTCTCGCTCTGCCAAGACGAATTTATATGTAACAACTATGTTAAATTATTCAAACCTTCTTTTATTACTATTATTATTATTTATTTTATTATATAATTTACTAAAGAATCATTTATTAGACTATTATTGTTATTTGTTTTTTTTTTTAAAAAAAAAGATTTTATTCAATTTGCAGAGACAACAAAAGAGGCAGCAAAAAAAAAAAAAAAAAAAAAAAAGGAAAAGAGAAAGTAAACGCTTACTGCATGGGATTAGCAGCAGCAGAAGAGGAAGAGCCAGAGACCTCAGCCGAAAAGCCAAGGCCAGGGGAAGAAAAGGCCCAAGAGGGATAATCTTCATGGTCAAGGTTTGTAGGGAACTCCTTGTCGAAGTATTCCACCACCCTTCTTGTTCTATTGATGGTGCCTTTTTTCGACAAGGAATTCCTCCATGCTTTTTGAAGAACAGCATGGAATTCGTCCACCTGTAGATTAAGTAAAGGTATATTAGAAAATAAACACTATTACAAAAATATTACTTACTGCTTTGCTTCGAAATAGTGGTCTTTTTACTACAAACACAGGACCATGTTCATCCTCAGGACCATCTTCTTCCTCTGACGTCCAATCGGTCATCAGAATTTGTTTTCCAAAAGGAAAACGAGCTTCAAATTCCTCAGGGGCCGCATTGTAAGCATTTCGCCTCATGGCGAGCTTCTAATGTAAAAAAGTAATGTAAGTACTTGAAACACTATATATTTCAATCTTTAAATACTAATTACTTACTGCATGCACACGACTACGACGCGTTGAATCTTCTGACGTAGCCGTTAGCCCCTTATGAAGTGTTTTTAAGTATTTAAAATATGAAAAAGAAGAATTAACGAGACCGAACAATAGTTCTAAAGTCGAATACTTTTATTAAAGAAAGATTCCAAGGCTATTTATATTAGTTTGAGCGAGACCTGAGATTAAATGACAAGAGATAGTTACGACCGATATGATTTGACATGTATAAGAAAAATTTTATAAACTGATGTAAATAATCAACTGTTGAGATGAAAGTGAAACTTGGCTGTTCAGGGCAGTTGGTAATTATCAGGATCTATTCTTATTCAAACTCATTTGTAAAGATTTAGCTTAGAATGATAAGACTGTTATCTTATTGACATGTCAAAACATGACACCTTACTTTCTCTCACCATGTAGTTGAATTTGTTTCTGACCATGCTGCGCATGTCAGAAACAGTAATGCCAGCAGAAAATGGCTCCTTCTTGGCAGCTGCTACAAGCAAATCCCTGACCTTTGCGTATTGCTCTGGGCGCTTGACCTCCTTCAGGTCAAAGGTGACACCTCAAGGAACCAAATGCTCTCTATAGTACTTCAATATAAAAGCCTATGGTTCAAAAAGGTACAAAAAAAATTTTTGTTATTATTTTGCACATGCTAATTTGTGTTTTAAATTTAAATTACACTTGTCAAGGCCTTATTCTCTTTGACCTCAGAAGGTTGCTGCTGTGGAGGCTGCTGCTGCTCTTGTTGCTGTTGTTGCAACAATTGAGTTAGCTGCTCAATCTTCAGCTCTTGCCGACGTTGATTCTCCTCCTGTCGGCGTTGAATTTGCTCTTGCTGCTGCATCTGAGCAAAAATGGCCTCAAGGGTTGGGCCACTTGCCAAGCTGACAGCAGGAGAGCCAACTGGGCCTTGAAGGCGAGAAGGCTCAAAGCTGTCAAAAGACGCAACAGCAGTGGGAGCAGGAGAAGGGGACGGCGCAACAGTGGATGATGATCCAGTAATGCTTGAAGATATTCTTGCCCTTTTAGGGGCATTACTGGGAACGTTGATAGGGGTAGCGACACGACGAGACATTTTTTTAAAACAGATAATATAGGGAAAAAGAAAAAGACAAGAGTACAAAATGAACTAAAAATGAATACAAAGTAAGGTGATGCTTTTATTTGTTTTACAAAAAAAGCAAAGAAAAAAAAAAAAGAAAAAGAAAAAGCCTTTATAGTAAAAGATATTACATTTGAATAATAATAAAAAAAAGAATTTAAACTGTTTATGAATAACCTCTCTGAGTGTTTCAATAGTTAAACCATATTAAAGAAAACTTGTTTTTAATCGATAGTAGGTAATTGTAACACTGGTAAAATGAGGCTATAAAAAAAGTATTTTTTTTTTCCTTTTTTCTTTTTTTTTTTTTTAAAAAAAAAATTCTTTCTAAAAGGTAAGTTCTTAATATTATATATATTCTATTTCTGTTCTAATGGTACTTTTACTTTAGTAAAATCGTAATGGTTGCTTTCTTGATGTTTTAAATGGTCTTTATAAAATCTCTTTCCCAGGATTATCATTGCTTCTTCTTTTACTTGTTGGTATAAGCTTGGCTAGTGTCTTTTTTTACCTGGTTCACCTAAATTAAGGTGCTATTACTTTTACTACATGTATACAATAGCTAATTATTATTACAGATGCGTGCTGCTTCCCTTTTCTTTACTTGTTGGTATATGCTTAGCTAGTCTTCTTCTGGCCTATCTAAAGAAAGGTACTATTACTTCTACTACGTATACTCGATAGCTAATAATTATTATAGATACGTGCTACTTTGCTTTGGCCTTTTACTGTTTCTTTCTCGTCATTGCTTTGGTTCTTAAGTACTGATGTCTTTTCTTCTTTTGCTTTGAGTGCCCAAGTCCTTAAAACCTTGAATCCTTGTGTCTTTGCATCCTTGAGCTTGGCTTTTTTTTTTCTTTTTTTTTTTTCTTTTTTTTTTTTCTTTTTTTTTTCTTGTGAGAACTTTTTGAGTCCCACGAGATTAATCGATGTATTTTTAGATTAGATGATGCTATCGTGATGACATTAGGTAAGTCAAGCAAACTTTTAAAACGTTACGAGCAAAGAAATACTGTATATTATTATTATTTTATTTAAATAAAAAAAAAGCTATTTTTATAAAACAAATCCCTATTTTTTTGTATATATGAAGCAATATTTATTGCAATGTGAATGGTTAATAAAGAAGTATATAAGCAATATGAGTGGTTGTTAAAGAAGTATATAAAGCCATATGAGTGGTTAATAAAGAAGCATATAAGGCAATATGAGCGGTCGATAAAGAAGTATATAAGGCAATATGAGCGGTCGATAAAAGAACAAAAGGACAAGTAAAGAAATGCTTTAAAACTTATGATTCGTTGCCCAAACGTTGGCAAGTATTGAGTAAAACGTGTCGACTGCTCTGGTAAAAGAATGCTAAATGACTTCCACTTGCTCTTTTAATGAATACTGAACGTTAACTGCACTGCCGCGAAAAACGTTTAAAACATCCATAAAATATCGTGTGTTTGCATGATCTTTGGCGTGTTTGCCTTCA
Source organism: Rhizopus delemar RA 99-880 (assembly GCF_000149305.1). Lineage (NCBI taxonomy): Eukaryota > Fungi > Mucoromycota > Mucoromycetes > Mucorales > Rhizopodaceae > Rhizopus > Rhizopus delemar. Next base: position 46,327 of record NW_027137853.1, read on the forward strand.
ACTATTCTAAAACTGAACGCTTACTTTCTCCAGTTATTTGCAGTGCCGACACTACAAATAATCGTGCAAATTTGTTAACAGATATATTATCAATCTTGCGAAAGAGCTTAGAATCGTGTGACATCGGGTAACTGATTGTTGATCGCACTGCCTCCTGTCTCTGCCACAAATCGTTTAAACCGTCGTTAATCTTTTGGTTAAGAGATGTTGCAATATTTGTGGCAGAGACAGGAGACTGCTGGTACATTTATTCGTTAACTGATCTCGCAAGACGCAACTTCCATCAGTTATGTTATGGCTCCTGTTTATTATCCATTTGATATCTAATGGTGCTCGGCAGCCAATGATACTTTTCAAATCAATGCTTTATTTGTCTTTTTGGTCTTTTATAAACCACTCATATTGCTTTATATACTTCTTTATAGACCACTCATATAGCTTATATACTTCTTTATTGACCATTCATATTGCAATAAATATTGCTTTATATATACAAAAAAATAGGGATTTGTTTTATAAAAATAGCTTTTTTTTTATTTAAATAAAATAATAATAATATACAGTATTTCTTTGCTCGTAGCGTTTTAAAAGCTTACTTGACTTACCTAATGCCATCAAAATAGCATCATCTAATCTAAAAAAACATCGATTAATCTCGTGGAACTCAAAAAGTTCTCATAAGAAGAAGAAAAAAAAAAGCCAAGCTCAAGGATGCAAAGACACAAGGATTCAAAGATTCAAGGATTCAAGGAATTGGGCACTCAAAGCAAAAGAAGAAAAGACATCAGTACTCAAGAACCAAAGCAAGGACGAGAACGAAACAGTAAAAGGCCAAAGCAAAGTAGCACGTATCTATAATAATTATTAGCTATCGAGTATACGTAGTAGAAGTAATAGTACCTTTCTTTAGATAGGCCAGAAGAAGACTAGCTAAGCATATACCAACAAGTAAAGAAAAGGGAAGCAGCATGCATCTATAATAATAATTAGCTATTGTGTACATGTAGTAAAAGTAATAGCACCTTACTTTAGGTGAACCAGGTAAAAAAAGACACTAGCCAAGCCTATACCAACAAGTAAAAAATAAAGAAGCAGCACGCATCTATAAAAACTATTAGCTATGAAGGATACTTAATAAAAGTAATAGTACCTTGCTTTAGATAAACCAGGAAAAAGAAAAGAAAAAAGCAAAGAAAGAAAAAAAGACACCAGCCAAGCTTTTACCAACAAGTAAAAGAAGAAGCAATGATAATCCTGGGAAAGAGAAAAATATAAAGACCATTTAAAGCATCAAGAAAGCAACCATTAAAGATTTTACTAAAGTACAAGTATCATTAGAACAGAAATAGAATATATATAATATTAAGAACTTACCTTTTAGAAAAAATGTTTTTTTTTAAAAAAAAAGAAAAAAAAAAGGAAAAAAAAAAGTACTTTTTTTATAGCCTCATTTTATCAGTGTTACGATTACCTACTATCGATTAAAAACAAGTTTTTTTTAAACATGGTTTAACTATTGAAACACTCAGAGAGGGTATTCATAAACAGTTTAAAATCTTTTTTATTATTATTATTCAAATGTAATATCTTTAACTGCAAAGGCTTTTTTCTTTTTTTCTTTTTTTTTTGTAAAATAAATAAAGTACTACCTTGCTTTTGTATACATCTTCAATTTATTTTGTACTCTTGTTTTTTCTTCCTTAAAGTTTATTTTAAAAAATGTCTCGTCGCGTCGCCACCCCCATCAGTGTCCCCAGCAATGCTCCCAAAAGGGCAAGAATTTCTATGAGCATTGCTGGATCATCATCCACTGTTGTTCCTGCTTCTGTTCCCGCTTCTGTTTCTGCTTCTGCTCCCGCTCCCACTTCTGCTTCTGCTCCTGTTCCCGCTTCTGCTCTTGCTCCTGCTCCTGCTTCTGCTTCTGTTCCTGTTGCAGGCTTCAGTAACTTTACAACTCCTCGCTTGGAGAGCTCTGTTGGTGCTGAAGCCATCCAAGCAGCCTCTGGTTTCGCACCAGATATAATGGCTGCTCAGATACAGCAATTGACACAATTGCTGCAGCAACAGCAACAGCAACAGCAGCAGCGAGCTTCAGAAGCTGAGGTCGACCAGGCCAAAAAAGAATGTAGTGTAAGTCTAGAACAGATTTATCAAATTAGCAATTGTAATTTAATACCTATATTTTATACGGACAATGTAAAAGATACGATGCAAGAGGATTCCGGGCCAGGTATTTGTACTACGTGAGATCCAAATATAGCAATCAATGCGCCCGAATTTTCCGGATCGAATGGTGTAACTTTTATGGCCGTTACACGTAAACTCAGCTCGTGAATCGCATTACAACGGAAAAAAACTACCTTTGGCGGACTAAAAAAGAGCGATTGCGTGCCCGTTATTTGTTACACATAGTCATCCGTTACCTCAAATGATGCAAATAATTTTTCCGCTTTCAATGGTGGTATTTTTGAAGGTGTCACTGTATTACCTGACGAGCTACAGGCCTTCAAAGACGAAAAAATTACCTGGCTCACCGTCAACGGTGGTTACGGTGTGATAGCGGACCGGATACTACCCGTATTTAAAACCTATACACAACTGTCGATGCATTTGATGATTCTGCACCCTATAGTCACAAAACGAGCTTCAGTAGCCTTGCTTAAAGCTATAGTCGGGTGTATTAATATGTGAATATAACAACGACATGCATACAAACAATGAAATCTACACTGCTAGTAGTAGCTACCGAGTTGTAACCACGAGTGCTAATTTCCGAGTTGTAACCATGTGCATATTTGAGTATTTAATATGTGAAACATCGTGTTTAATTGCTGGTCAAATATCTATATAAAGTGACATACCTTTTTTCTTCCTTTTTTTTTCGTCTTTATTTTATTTACTTAATATGCCTCGTTTCAACTCATCTGCTTCTGTTCATTCAAACAACGGTGCCACTCCTCGTAGAGGAGGTCGAGTATCTGGTCAAGTAGTTTCAAGCTACAGGTCTTATCTTCCTCCTGCTGGTGACCGTGTCCTTGAAGCGCAAATAATTGTTAGTCCTGAAAGAGCATGGGAGTAAGTTAATTATAATAAAAAACATTACATTGCGATAGTAGGATTTTTTTTTCTTACTAACTCTTTACCTTTGTTTGTAGTCATCTTTTATCCGTAAACAACGCTTTTCATAGAACTAATGTATGTGGCATTGATGGCTGTCGAAGAATTTGCACTTTAAGAAATCGTGTCGACAGTGGAAGACTGACGTACTATTGTGCTGGTGGTCTTGAGATTGATGAAAATGGTGCTACTATTGGTCATGCTGGCAGAAAATCACGCGCTTGTACGTATAATTTGGTGTTCTACAATCGTAAATGCTTGACCAATTACACTCTTTCGGTGATGTATGACTATTTGAAGGACTCAAGCATCACCAATATTTGCAACTCTCATGGCATGAGCCGTCCTGCTGTGACTTCATTGGCAAATGATCTTCGTTTAATGATGCTCAGTGATTATAATGCCCATAATCGACAAGAGGAGCATAAGCTAGGCTCTAACGTAAGGTGTCACCATATACAAATAGATGAGTCTAAGTTTGGCAAGCGAAAAAACCATCGTGGTCATCGTGTAGAAGGCATCTGGGTCTTTGGTATGGTTGAATGCTTGGTCCCAGTCAATGAAGCAGATCGATTTTACACTTACACTGATCATCGAACTGGCGAACAAGAGCTAAGACCTAGGTATGAAGCAGGGCGCAAATTCTTTTGCACCGTCCCTAATCGGACAGCGGCAACACTCTTGCCCATCATTTATGATAACTGCCAGCGTGGGTCAACCATTAGATCTGATGGATGGAGAGCATATTCCGGTCTGCACCCTAGGGAAGAGCGTGACGAACATACTGGCGAGATACTTGACAACACAAGCGCCTACAATGATGGCAACTTCTTCTTTGCTAGACATCAGGTTGTCAACCATTCCTTAGACTTTGCCACGGTAGATCAAGTCCAAGGTAACCAAGGCTCATTTTCTGGTTTGCCCATATCGGGAAAAATTCATACCAACATGATTGAAAGTATGTGGGCTCCTCTAAAAGCATTTATCAAGCCTCGTAATCGAACCAAAGAGAACTGTTACAAGCGCATCCTGGAGTACCTTTGGCGAAGCGAAAATGCAGGTAGTGTAAAGCAGTGCTTTGAACGTATGATTCGTGAGGTGGCAATGGATTCGAATACAGCTCAACAGTCTGCTGAAACTGAAAACTGGTTTACCCGCGGTGTTGATGGCAATTCGCCTTCTGTGTCAGCTCGAATTGCAGCTAGAGATGCTCGCCGTTTTGAAGCATGGGTAGAACGTCGTCGTGCCCGCGATGCTAGGGAATTGTTAGAAGAAGAAGCGATACTATCGGACAATGACAGCATTATTGGTGGCCCAGATGGTGAGGTCATGCAGGATCATATTCTTGAAGCACGAAGCAGTTTGGGTCAGTCTGGCATTCAAGGTTCTATTGCTGCAGATAATGGTGAAGCAGGAGTCCCCAGCCCAGCAGCTATTCGTTCGATCGGTAGGCCTAGAAGTGAACGTCGATCAGTAGGCAGACCAAGAGCTGTTGCACCTTCTGTCAGTAATCACCCTGGTAGTGGCAGGCGTTCAGTTGGTAGACCAAGAGCTGGAAATCGATCTGTAGGAAGGCCTCGACGTGGTTGAAGTCTAAGCGATCGTTTCTCTAATCATTAAAGAACCAATGTATAGCTTTTATTGAATTAAATATGGTTTAAATTTTATGTTATTTTTCTTTAATATGGTGACTTTTTATGATAATCTTCTAGCTTTTATGCTTTGAAACAAATAAGACTTTATAAGTGAACACAATACTTAACATGGGTATGTCCTTTTTTTGTATGTGCATATTCAATACGCATCAACAAGCTTTGTATTGGAATTATAATGTTATAAAGAAAAATCCCACTTTGTATATTGAACAACTAAAACTGACGGTCTACTATGTTGATAAGGTAAAGCTGTGACTTATTCCCCAAGCGTTCCTACATTATACTTTACATCTTTAAAAGCTTGACTGTTTAAGAATAATAATGCTTCAACGACACGGTGATGATATATTAGCGAGTATGTTTCTCAATAGAGCTCTGTATTCTTCATGTTTTGACAGGACAATAGGATACTGTCTTATGGCACCGGGTTAAATGTTCACAGGTTGGGTTAAATAAGAGTTGATTATGATAATTAGTAACTACGTTTAATAATATGTCTCTGTTCATACATAAGTAGTTGGTTAATAAGATTAGTATATATAATTGTTCCTCTGCGTGTCAAATTATATCGGTGGTAGCTATCTTTAGTTATCTAATCTCAGATGTCGTATTTACCCCATTAAATACTTATTATTCGTATGAGATTACTCAAATCTTATATAAAAAATAACAAGTACTGGATACATAATATTATATATTACATATTCTCTAAGACTCATTTACAATATTAACCATATACAATATTTATATTATTCAAGTTCAATACTAAAATTGACCTTGAACTCACTTCGGTCCCTGAATAATCTTATTTCCTATATAAAGGCGTAGTTTGATTAAATGGGTTCTCGCGAGCGTCTTGAAATCTAATAAAGAGGTTACATAGAGACTCATTCACTAGTTTTTCAAGCACTATCTCCTTTTAATTCTCAAATTTTTATCTGCAAATATCTCATCAGATCGTACTCGAGCTAATATAAGCACTCTTCAAATCGTTCTTCAATAAAAACATTGGACTGTAGCACCATCGCTCAGTCTCGTCAATTTTCGTTGTTTCTATTTTTATTGCTAAAGCACTTTGTTGTAGAACAGAGTCTGATTATAACGGACATTGAATAATCACAACTAAAAGAAGTATATTAAAATTGATAAAAGATAATAATTTAAATCTTTATTAAATAAAATATACTCTTCTTCTTTTTATATAAAACTATCACTGTTAAATTCATTCTATAAAGTAAACATGAACACTAAATAAGTCATGATCTTTACTATTCATCATTTCTGTAAATGAATAATAATGGATCAGGTACCTAATCAACTTTGATCTGACTGGAGGCATTTCATATAAATATATCTTTCCTCTCAATGAAGACGGGACAACTCTCCCAGATCAGTTAAAGAACAATAAGATCTATAAAAACAACGAATTAAAAATTTTCATAATCGATTCAGTGATCATTCTTCAGTCAAACATGTCAATTATTGAATCTACGCTCATAGCTACTCATTTATCCGCCAACTGATAGAAGAATATAAAAAGTAGACTTTGTAATGATTTCTTTTTAACAATTAAGGTTGTCTTAAAGTTCAGTCTCAAAAAGTATTCTTTAGGTTTTACTGCTACCTTTAAATTACTTTACCAGAACATGACACACTTAACCAATGTAGCGTTTTAGTGGTTTGAAGCCCATAGCTCCTGAATACTATTGTGGCCTCTTCATACGTATCATTGTTCGTTGCAGAATCATCAAATGCATCGACAGTTGTGTATAGGTTTTAAATACGGGTAGTATCCGGTCCGCTATCACACCGTAACCACCGTTGACGGTGAGCCAGGTAATTTTTTCGTCTTTGAAGGCCTGTAGCTCGTCAGGTAATACAGTGACACCTTCAAAAATACCACCATTGAAAGCGGAAAAATTATTTGCATCATTTGAGGTAACGGATGACTATGTGTAACAAATAACGGGCACGCAATCGCTCTTTTTTAGTCCGCCAAAGGTAGCTTTTTTCCGTTGTAATGCGATTCACGAGCTGAGTTTACGTGTAACGGCCATAAAAGTTACACCATTCGATCCGGAAAATTCGGGCGCATTGATTGCTATATTTGGATCTCACGTAGTACAAATACCTGGCCCGGAATCCTCTTGCATCGTATCTTTTCCTTCAGCCGGGACTCCATCTGTAACCGAGCACTTGGGAATGGATTTGGGAAAGGTCAAGCATCTGTTTGACTTCACTAGCAGAACCAATAATAGCCACATCATCAGCATACAGGAGAGAGTTGACAGCAGTGGGAGACGGAGACAAAGAGGAGACATCCAATGACGGACCAAAAGGAAGACCAAGACCAGAACCAGAGGAACCAGAACCAGGAGGACCAGGAGGACCAGAAGGAGACAAGGACGAAACCATTGTTGTGGTACGCGTGGCAGCAGAACGAAGAAGAGCAGGCAGCGTATTGATGTAAATCGAGTACAGATATGGACTCAAGACAGAGCCTTGAAGTACACCTGTACTCGGAGTGAATGGTGTTGAGACTTGGTTGGACAGCAGGACCGAAATCGAAACATCATCAAAGAGATGAGCCAAGACAGAGACCAGAGCAAAAGGAGCATTGACAGCCAAGAGGGATTGCCAGATGACACGTCTGTCGACGGTATCATACGCAGCCTTGATATCAAGAAAAGCCACAACAGGGAAATGACGCTTTCGACGATAGTACTCTTGCATCAAGTCATGCAAGCAGAGGGCTTGGTCAAGAGCACTTCGCTGTGGACGGAAACCACCTTGAGCAATGTCCAATGGAGGCGAGACATCTTCTAAGAGCGGAAAGAGACACATTTCAAACAGCTTGCGAATGATGGACGTCAAGGAGATCGGCCTGAAGTTTGACGGTTGATGAGGGTCGCCCTTCTTGTAGATAGGCACGACCTGCGCATGACGCCAAAGAGAAGGAGTGTATGACCATGGCAGCAGATATCAAAGAGA
>NW_027137853.1:54189-80482 GCF_000149305.1 Rhizopus delemar RA 99-880
AAGAGACAAATTTTTTGTTAGCAAAGCGGAGCTCTAAGCTTAATTCCCGGCGAGGCATTGCGAAAAAACCAAAAAACGGACTGATTTTGTCCCTTACTGTAGAAGAACATAGGGTGGATTAGAATAGTGAAACCATCCATAATAGCATGCATATGTAACCACAAGGCGCAGGTATATAATGAATAGTAACTTCGAGTACCAATTTCCGAGTTGTAACCACGAGTGCTAATTTCCGAGTTGTAACCATGTGCATATTTGAGTATGTGATATGTGAAACAACGTGTTTTAATTGCATTTCAAAATATCTATATAAAGAGACATGCCTTTTTTCTTTTTTTCTTCTTTATTTTATCTACTTAACATGCTTCGTTTCAACTCATCTGCTTCTGTCCATTCAAACAACGGTGCCACTCCTCGTAGGGGCGGTCGAGTATCTGGTCAAGTAGTTTCAAGCTACAGGTCTTATGTTCCTCCTGCTGGTGACCGTGTCCTTGAAGCGCAAATAATTGTTAGTCCCGAAAGAGCATGGGAGTAAGTTAATTATAATCAAAAATGTTACATTGCGATAGTGGGATTTATTTTCTTACTGACCCTTTACCTTTTTTTTGCAGTCATCTTTTATCCGCAAACAACGCCTTTCATAGAACCAATGTATGTGGCATTGATGGCTGTCGAAAAGTTTGCACCCTAAGAAATCGTGTCGACAGCGGAAGACTTACGTACTATTGTGCTGGTGGTCTTGACATCGATGAAAATGGTAATACTGTTGGTCACCCTGGTAGAAAGTCTCGTGTCTGTACGTACAACTCGGTTTTTTACAATCGTAAATGCTTGACAAACTACACTCTTTCGGTGATGTATGATTATCTAAAAGACGCAAGCATCACCAACATTTGCAACTCCCATGGCATGAGCCGTCCTGCTGTGACTTCATTGGCAAATGATCTTCGATTAATGATGCTCAGTGACTACAATGCCCATAATCGACAAGAGGAGCATAAACTAGGCTCCAATGTAAGGTGTCACCATATACAAATAGATGAGTCTAAGTTTGGCAAGCGAAAAAACCATCGTGGTCATCGTGTAGAAGGCATCTGGGTCTTTGGTATGGTTGAGTGCTTGGTCCCCACCAATGAGGCAGATCGGTTTTACACCTACACTGATCATCGAACTGGCGATCAAGAGCTGAGACCTAGGTATGAAGCAGGACGCAAATTCTTTTGCACCGTCCCTAATCGGACAGCGGCAACACTCTTGCCCATCATTTATGATACTGTCCAGCGTGGGTCACCATTTAGATCTGATGGATGGAGAGCATATTCCGGTCTGCACCCTAGGGAAGAGCGTGATGAGAATACTGGCGAGATACTTGACAATGCAAGCGCTTACAATGACGGCAACTTCTTCTTTGCCAGGCATCAGGTTGTCAATCATTCCTTAGACTTTGCCACGGTAGATCAAGTACAAGGTAACCAAGGCTCATTTTCTGGTTTGCCCATATCGGGAAAGATTCATACCAACATGATTGAAAGTATGTGGGCTCCTTTAAAAGCGTTTATCAAGCCTCGTAACCGAACCAAAGAAAACTGCTACAAACGCATCTTGGAGTATCTTTGGCGAAGCGAGAATGCCGGTAATGTCAAGCAGTACTTTGAGCGCATGATCCGCGAAGTGGCAATGAACTCAGATCCAGCTGAACGGTCTGCAGAAACTGAGGATTGGTTTACGCGTGGTCTTGATGGTAACTCACCTTCAGTGTCAGCTCGAATTGCAGCTAGAGACGCTCGTCGTTTTGAAGCATGGGTAGAACGTCGTCGTGCCCGCGATGCTAGGGAATTATTAGAAGAAGAAGCTATACAAGCTAACGATAGCGGGGAGGAGCTAAATGACACGGCAGAAACATCCAGCTTTTTACTTCAATCAGAGCAGGGCAGTCCTTTGGTATCTAGAAATGGTCAAAACGAAGCCTTACCTGCACGTAGTAATCGTCTTGGTGGAAGGCCTCGAACCGGAAGCCGCCCTGTTGGTAGACCTAGAGGTGTTAACCGTGCTACCCGTGCTACCCGTAGAAATTTAGGCAACAGAGCCAGTAATTCATAAATTAATTATGTTTACAAATAGTTCTAATTAAATATGTACCTGCGGGTTCTATGTCTTAATTGTATCCCTTTCATGCTTAACAATAAAAATAAAATATCACTCTCAAAACACTAAAAAGAATGATTTGCTATAAACTTACACTCCTTCCAAGTCAAGTTCATACATACTGATGATAGGTATGCTGTAGTAGTGATGTCTATTAAAAGTATGCCAAATTTCAGTCCCTTTGTCTGAGTAAAAGGTGCTATTGAGCAGTAACCAATTAAAGTCGACATTGGCAGATATAAGATTCAATGCAAGATTGTAATTAAAATAAAACAAGATATAAGATAAGTTAAATAAGATTATGTATGTCGTATTTTTGTTATTACACTTAAATGTTGAGTGCGATTGATCAATATCTCCATTCTATATAATTTAAAACTATTTTTATAAAAGGCTACTGATATATATCCTTCAATATGCACAGCTAACTTTAGTAACTCATACTTTGTAGCTATGGTTCCTTGATTACTAAATTTATGAAGACGTCGTCTGATTTAATGGGCTCTCTCGTCTGTCTTCACTCAATAAAAAAATTCAAATAACTCATCAATTATCAAGTTTCAAGTTTTACTTTATTTTGAACTGCAATCGAGTACGCACTATCCCAAATATCACAACAATGATTAATTTCAGGTTAATGCATTCTTCTAGAGTATGCTTTATATTAATGATGGTTCTTTGTGTTGTAGTCGTAAGGTTAAAAAAAAATAAAGCAAAAAAAAAAACAATAAAAACAACAACAAAAATAAAAAAACGCAGCAAAAAAAACAGTAACAAAAAAAACAATAGTAGCAATATAAGATTAAAATCCTTCTTTATTGCAGATTTCTTTATATTGCAAAAGAGCCCCGTTTTATGGATCAAAAGTTGGTATCTATTTATATTCTTTGTGAGTGTAGCTATAAAGGATATAGGTTCGGTAACGATGTCGTGATGAAGAACCAATGATTAAGCTAAAGCTTGTCGATGTTCTAATATACAGTAGCTTACAAAATTGTACAAGTGTTTTGCATTTTTTGCTTCTGTAAGATTTATCGATACCAAAACGATAAATAAGCTACAGCATGTTCTACATCATTCGATAGTATAGCTTCTTGGCTTTCTTTTGGTACTATTCAGTCGGCGATAACGTCATTTTGGATGGAGCTATGGCCGCTTACAAATGCCGACTACACTTGTACAATTTTGGAACCGATGTTTTAGAATAAAGTTTTTATTTAAATGTGTGCATTAAAAGCTGATCCAAAGACCCTTGTTCTCTATAATGTCAATACATCGTTGAGGCATAGTTTCAATATAATTTTGACATTCTTTTTCGGTAATTTCGTACCAAGTCTCGAACATACGAGTCCATAGTTCATCCATAGAGGCAGGAGGACAATCATACTGTTTAAACAAGCGTTTTTTTAAGGTATTTCACATGTTCTCAATTGGATTTAAGTCTGGAGACTGTGGAGGCCATTCCATTGTTGTAAAATCCTGTTCAGACAACTATTCAGATACGATTTTGGACTTATGCTTCGGACCGTTATCTTGCATAAATTCAAAATCAGTCATTCTCAGGCCATTTTCTTTACAATAGTCGGTCATAGACTTCACCAAATCATCTTGCAATACAGATAAATAGACGTTCTTGTCCATATTCTTGCCTACGTCGACAATATACCCAACCCCGTACCAGCTAATACAGCTCCAAACCATAAGCGATCCTCCACCATGTTTTACGGTTTGCTTTACATGCCTTCTTTTAAGCTTCTCATTTGGTTGCTTCCATGCATAAACCTTACCATCCGATCCAAAACGATTTACTTTAGTCCCATCAGACCAAATCACGCGTTTCCAGTCTTCTATGATCCAGTCAACGTGATTAAGAGCCCAGTCCAATCGCTTTCGTCTGTTTACTTCACTGAGCAATGGTTGTTGAGGCTTAACAAAAGAGGTTAAACCAGACCTACGCAACGATCTTCGCACTGTTTTGGCTGATACAACCTTTTGCAAGTCATTTTCGAGTGTGTTTCTGGCTTCTACTGCATTCTCTTGACCTTTAACAGTCACTAATCGGACTAAATACTGATCATCCCTGCTGCTGAGTAACTTGGGGTGACCTGCTTTAATGTTGTTTACTTCGTTTTTTATTGTTTTTCGAACGTTCTGAACAGTTACACGACTTGCTCCAGTTGTTTTCACTGTTTTTGATATAGAGTATCCGTTTTTTAAGCAGCTGATGATACGATTACGGAGATCTATGTTATGTTCTGGTAAAGTAAAAGAAATAACAAAGATAAACCAAAAGAATACTTTTTGAGACTGAACTTTATTTAAGACAATCTTAATTGTTAAAAAGAAAACATTACAAAGTCTACTATTTATATTCTTCTATCAATTGACGGGTAAATGAGTAGTTATGAGCGTAGATCCAATCATTGACACGTTTGATTGAATAGTGATCACTGAATCGATTATAAAAATCTTTAATTCGTTGTTTTTATAGATCTTATTGTTCTTTAACTGGTCTGGGAGAGTTGTCCCGTCTTCATTGAGAGGAAAGATATATTTATATGAAATGCCTCCAGTCAGATCAAAGTTGACTAGGTACCTGATCCATTATTATTCATTTACAGAAATAATGAATAGTAAAGATCATGGCTTATTTAGTGTTCATGTTTACTTTATAGAATGAATCTAATAGTGATAGTTTTATATAAAAAGAAGAAGAATATATTTTATTTAATAAAGATTTAAATTATTATCTTTTATCAATTTTAATATACTTCTTTTAGTTGTGATTATTCAATGTCCGTTATGATCAGACTCTGTTCTACAACAATCTACACTGATAGGTTGCATATGTTAAGGATACATAAGATTATAGCCACTTTATTTTAGTAAAAGGAATCGGATATGATCCTGAATAGTATGTTGACATAACTTTGGAATCATTTATAACATTATTCCCAGCACAGATCAATAAAAGACTTTGATTAGATTTTTATATTAAGCTTTATTCATATTAACTTCACACAGTCAAATGTATGGCGTGGTTGTAATATAGTTTATTGATGATATGAGCATGTTGAATAAGGAATGACAATTACTTACCGGATCATCATTAAGTCATGTAAACCTTTATCCTAACTGAGATATTATTATTAGCCATAATATCCAATCACGGAACTAGAGGATTTTATATTCATCCGTACCGTCTCCTAAATAGTCCTACATCCAGAGTTATCTGAAACCATCCCAATAGCATAATTGACAATACAAGCTAGGAACAGGCTAAACTAATAATTAGAAATAGTAATCATCTATTCTGTCGAATTGATCATAAATCTGTCCTAATTCTTTATCCGTGTCATGTCTATAAATACTCTCACTTTTTACATGTAGAATTTATCATATTCAATCTTAGTTATCTTAACTTAATAAAGAGATACCAAGTTCTAACAGTATTTCTTTATCTTTGTTGTTATACTACTTTTACCTAAAACCCCCCTATCCTAAACAGCATATTGGACGTTGGTACACTTTTATATAGCAGTTAGCTCCTGTAGGTGTAAGAAAAATGGCAGAAAAAGAAAGAAAAAGATACTTTGAGCATTGAAGAATAAAAAAAAATCTTTTTTGGTGGCTTACACTCTGTGACGAGCAAGACTATAAGCTGATATTGAAATATTTGAAGCGGTTCCAAAATTGTACAAGTGTAGTCGGCATTTGTAAGCGGCCATAGCTCCATCCAAAATGACGTTATCGCCGACTGAATAGTACCAAAAGAAAGCCAAGAAGCTATACTATCGAATGATGTAGAACATGCTGTAGCTTATTTATCGTTTTGGTATCGATAAATCTTACAGAAGCAAAAAATGCAAAACACTTGTACAATTTTGTAAGCTACTGTATGCATTTGAAATTGAACAATAGAAATAATAACCAGTCAATTAACTTTGATCTAATTACTTTTGGGGTTGACAATTGATTAAACTCTCTAGGATGACAAATACTGATCTTATTGTTCTAAATTTGGAAAAGTGTAGAATTGTTTAATCATAATTTAATCTTTTGCGTATCTTTATTTATTATAATTCAGCTGGAGTCGTGTAGAAAATAACTATGCTTACAACACTTCGTTAAGTATCAACTAAAGTAATAATTTTTTTTTCCTATTGTTAGAAATCTAATCCAATGTCATGAGTTCTTCTGATCTCACATAGATGAAATAACGCTATTCAAATCAGTGAGGAATCCACAGAATAAAAGATAATCTATCACAAACATAAAAAAGAACAAATGAAAAGTTTTCATAATCATAATTAGAATAACACTTGCTAAAGTATCTGAAGATTAGACGAACGCTTACAGTAGAAGATATCAAGCCATTCATTCAATAAGATATAAATATCTGACTTCAATTAGAATATTTTTAGTTTACATTAAACTGAGATATAAACCAGTCTCATGCAGGACTTACACTCTTTCCTTATTATTGTTCAGTCATTTTTTTCATTACACGACAACTGGGTATATGTTACGATTGTTATGTAAGATACTACGAAGGGCAATCTTTAATAGAATGAGCAATCAATGCAGAAATATCATCTGAGATTCTCAGAATATCTTAAGTGTAACTAGAAACAATATTCAGATTGCAGTCTACTTGTACAATTTCTTGTCCATCAGCAAAAGCACTTTTTTCACGCTTTAAGACGGATACCAAGCTGAGTTTCGATGTGATCACCTTGTAAATACCATCATTAAATGCGGAAACACTGTTTCTACCTATGGATAAGCTTGTCATATTGGAAGGACAAGAATTCGGCTTGTAATCCTTTCTGGTAGCATAATGTCCGTCCGACCAGGGGGTTTTTTCGTCTTTAAAAGCCTGTACCTCCTTGTGTGTTACAGTGAGAGATCTATGAGTACCGCCATTGGGGCTGAAGGAAAAGATACGATGCAAGGAGATTCCGGGCTGGGTATTTGTCCTACCTAGATGCCAAATATAGCAATCAATGCAAATAATTTTTCCGCATCGAATGGTGTTACTTTCGAGGCAGTCACGTTTAAACTCAGAGAGGTATGGCGCTTGCAACACGAAAAAACCTCTTTTGAGCTGACCACACAAAAACGATGCGGAGGGATTACTCTACCAATATTTGTACAACATCAGCAAGCAGTACCGCAATCGATGCAAGGCCATTGTCGACAATCAACTGCGTATTGGTCAAATATCATATTTTTTTACCCATTCATTTGGTAACAACACTCATTACTTTGCATTTGTCAATTGGTACAGCCATGCGACCCAACATTTTCCCACTTTTGATGGTACTGGCATCCAAGTGTGGAAGAATCAGTATGAACCAGTGTCAAGACTTAGCATACTTCCGATTCATCGCATTTATAATCCTGTTGCTGTCAAGCCATATATCGACAATAATATTCTCACTCTCTCTCTTCCAAGAAAAATTTATATGTAACAACTATGCAAAACTATTCAATCATTTATCATTATCATTATCATTATTATTTTATATATTTTACTAAAGAATCATTCAATAGACTACTTTTTTTTTAACAAATGTTTATTCAATTTGGTAAGAGACAACAAAACAGGAAACAAAAAAGAAAGCAAACAAAAAAGTGGATGCCTATGGCATTGGGTTGGCAGCAGCAGAGGAGGAAGGACCAGAAACAGAAGTGGGGAAGCCAAGAGCAGGGGAAGAAAAAGCCCAGGAAGGGTAGTACTCATGATCGAGTTTATCTGGGACCTCCATCTCAACATTTTGCACTCTTCTTCTAATTGTTGGTGGAGCTCCCTTTTTCTTTAGTAATTCTTTGTACCCTTTCTGAAGCTCTTTGTGGAATTCCACTACCTGTAGGCAATTAAGGTATATTAGAAAATGAGATTTATTGATATGTCATACTTACTCTTTCACTTCTGAATGATGGCCGTTTGACAATAAACGTACGGCCATCTTCATCTTCTGGGCCATTCTCCTCATCAGAGGTCCAATCAACCGTCAAGATCTTTTCGGCAAATGGGAACCGTGCTTGGTATGCAGCTGCGTTAGCGTTGTAAGCAACCCTCCTGTTAAGGAGTTTCTATTATAAAGTATTGATGTAAGTATTATAGGCATTTTATATTACAATTTTTAAATATCAAGTACTTACTGCATTTACGCGGCTGCGGCAGGCTGACGTTGGTGTCGTCACAGCTTTCCCATTTGCCTTATCCACCATGTAATAGAACTTGCTTCTAATCATGGTGAATACTTGCGAATCAGTCAGGCCATTGAAGCGTTGGTGCTTCCTGACTTCATCGCGCAACAGATTTTTTACTTTTCTGTTGGCCTTGTCGGTGATGGACTTGAGCGTATCAAACTTGATGCCACGGCCAGCCAAGTATTCACGGTAGTGATCAGCTATGTGATCCTATAATATAAGTAAAAAAAAAAAAAGAAAAAAAAAGAAATAAAGTTATTAAATTGTATTTGCTAATTGATACTTTAATTTTAGACTTACACTACACTGCTTTTTGATCCTGTTGATCTCAGCCATATCAACATACTGCTGCCCTTGCTGTGGCTGTTGAACTGGATGCTGCTGCTGCTGCTGCTGCAGTTGTTGCTGTTGCCACATTTGAGCAAAAAACTGCATTTGAGCAGCCATCATCTCTGGTGTGAGACCAGAGGCTGCTCCGAAGGCCTCTGCACCAGTATGGCTGCCAAAGCTTGCAACAGGAGCAGAAACGAGGACAGGAGCGGACACGGGAACAGGAAAAGGAACAGAAGCAGAAGCAGAAGCGGAAACAGGAGCAGGAGCGGGAGCGGGAGCGGGAGCAGAAGAAAGAGAAGAAGAAGGAGAAGGAACAACAGTGGACGATGATCCAGCAATGCCCATGGAAACTCTTGCCCTTTTGGGGGCATTGCTGGGAACGTTGATGGGGGTGGCGACGCGTCTGGACATTTTTTTAGAATAAGTATAAAGAAGGAAAAAAAAGAAAAATGTCCTACAATGTTTTTTTTATATTCTTCTGTTTCTTTTGTACTCTCTTTTTTTTTAAAAAAAAAAACACTATTTGGGTTGAAGATGTTAAAGTTAACTAAAGAATAAATTTAACAATATATAAACAAGCTTTTTGAATATTCTAATAGCTGCTCTAATTTCAAAAATAGCGTTAGAACGAGCTTTCATGGTTATTAGATTTGACTGATACCGAATAGTTGTAACACTAGTAAAATGAGACTATAAAAAAAAGTATTTTTTTTCCCTTTTTGTTTTTTTTTTTTTTTTAAAAAAAAACAATCTTCATAAAAGGTAAGTTCTTCATATTATATATATCATATTCCTGCTCTAACGGTGCTTTTACTTTAGTAAAACCATATCGGTTGCTTTCTTGATGTTTGAAATGGTCTTTATAAAGTCTCTTTCCCAGGATTATCGTTGCTTCCTTTACTTGTTGGTATAAGCTTAACTAGTGTCTTTTTTTCTTTTTTTTTCCTGTTCCATCTAAAGCAAGGTACTATTACTTTTACTATATACTCGATTGCTAATAGCTATTATAGATGCGTGTTGCTTCCCTTTTCTTTACTTATTGGTATAAGCTTAGCTAGCTTTGTTTTTTCTGAACCCATCTAAAGCAAGGTACTATTACTTCTATTACATAACCTATATAGCTAATAATTATCATAGATACATGCTGCTTCCTTTTTTATTTGTTGGTATAAGCTTAGCTAGTCTTCTGGCCTATCTAAAGAAAGATACTATTACTTCTACTACGTATACTCAATAGCTAATAATTATTATAGATACATGCTACTATGCTTTGGCCTTTTACTATCTCTTTCTCGCCCTTGCTTTGGTTCTTGAGTACTGATGTCTTTTCTTCTTTTGCTTTGAGTGCCCAAGTCCTTGAATCCTTGAATCTTTGAATCCTTGTGTCTTTGCATCCTTGAGCTTGGCCTTTTTTTTTTTTTTTTCTCATGAGAACCTTTTGAGTTCCACGAGATTAATTGATGTATTTTTAGATTAGTTGATGCTTTTTTGGTGACGATAGGTAAGTCAAGTAAGCTTTTAAAACACTACAAGCAAAGAAATACTGTATATTGTTATTATTATTTCATTTAAATAAAAAAAAAGCTATTTTTTATAAACCAAATCCCTATTTTTTTGTGTATATAAAGCAATATTTATTGCAATGTGAATGGTCAATAAAGAAGTATATAAAGCAATATGAGTGGTCGATAAAGAAGTGTATAAGGCAATATGAGTGGTTTATAAAGAACAAAAAGACAAATAAAGCATTGATTTGAAAAGTATCATTGGTCCCCAATTTTTTTCTGACGTAGAAAAGACTATGAAAAGCAGCTACCAAGATAGACGTCCTCGCACATTAAGGATTAAATCTACTTAGAACTCTGAATTATCACTCCCGTCAGTATCTGCATTAGCAAAACGCAGAATAAATAATAGAATTATAGGCCCGTAAAGTATGGCTGATATCGTCGTCGGCATAAATATGCATTCAATCACAGATTTTAATATTGCTGAACATAAAAGCATATACCTAACAACTAACGATTCGCAGAGTTTGCACGATTATTTGTAGTGTCCCACTGCAAATAATCGTTCCAATTGGATAAAGCATATCGCAAGATTGAACATTTTTTGGTTAACAGATATTTATGGGTTTTGGAGAAAAGATGTAACTTTCGTTGTATTGGTCATTTTTGAATTTTGAAAAAAGATTTAGGTGCGAAAAAAATAAAGAAATTTAACGATATTTTTGTTTTTTTTGTAGGGTAAGTATTCATAGAGTTATTCATGTTTTAAAAAAGTGTCTTTTTTTTTTTTCAAATGGTCTTTTTTTGGTAAGCCTGTTCCCCTCTACTGTTGAAAGACCGATGTCTTCTTTTTTTATTTTTGAGGGCAAAATGCGGAAATCAAAAGCAATTTGCGATTATTTTGTTCAGAAGAATACATATTAGGAAGGTGGTTTGTGATTTTTAGCTTAGGTCATTACGAACGTGTTACAGAACATAGAAAAATAATCGTGTTTGGGAAAAAAATGACCTGGTAAAAAAAGACTTGGTAAAAAAAAAAGACGAAGTTAAAAAAAAAGACGAAGTTAAAAAAAAAAGACGAAGTTAAAAAAAAAAGACGAAGTTAAAAAAAAAAGAAAAGAAAAGAGTATAGCTATAAAAAGTTCATTGTTCAAATGAAAACAGTACTCTAACAACAAATATACTTTATAGAAATGCAAATGCTATTACATTATAAAAAAAGAATACGTGTATATTCTAAAAGAATAAAAAATAAAGAAGCTCTGCTAACATTTTGTTACAAGGCAGTTATAATTAACAAATACATACAAAACACTTTTGTTTATCAAGTAAATAGATTGCTTTATTATTTTTTATGACAAATAATATAAAAGAATATATGTTTTTTAAGCTTATACTAGTTCATTACTTACTTTATGTTTGCACATGGGTGTAATTTGCCATTAGCCATTAGCCATTAGAGATGTGAGCAATGGCAACTTTCTTTACCAAAAATAACCTTTCAGTAACAAGCAACAATAAAGTCTGTTATTCTTATAGTTTTATCGTATTGGAAAGAACAACTTTGCTCATGAGGTTCATGTTCGTCATCCGAATGTGTCCCATTAGGAATTCCTAATGTAAGAAAAAAAAAAAAGAAACCGACATTAGACTTGGTTGCTATTGTTTTTTTTTATAAACTTACATTTGACTAGAACTTGAGCTTTCTTTTTTATCTTTTGTACCTTTGGCATCTAATGTGTTCTATAAAATAAAACTAGGGAGAAAAAAAAAAGCTATTTTACTGCTGTAGTTCGTTATCGACTTCGTTTTTTTTTTTTTACCTGAAATAAAAAAAAAAAAAAAAAAAAAATAATACTCTCCATGTTGAAGCTATAGCACTCGAGTAATAAAACTTGTTCAAGCAATGTATAAGTTATCTTTTGGGATATCATTAAATGTAAACTACATGAAAAGCAACTGTTTTTGACTTATACTGTAGCGGACAAAACTGGTGCACAAAAATGAAAATCAGTATTGCATCTCCGCCATATGTCTGCGACTTTTGTGACATATACCCTCTGAAAGGCAGTCTAAAATATACATTATGATATGTAAACGGGAACTGTGTCGGACATCCCGTAGGCATAAGGTCATTTTTAGTGATTTTTTGAATATTTCAATTTTCGCCAAAAATACAGTAAGGGACAAAATCAGTCCGTTTTTTGGTTTTTTCGCAATGCCACGCCGGGAATTATACTTAGAGCTCCGCTTTGCTGACAAAAAATTTACCTCTTTTTTCAACAAATCTGACAATACCTGTCGGGATTGGTATTGTTTAGTTTCCGACATGTTATAAGAAGATATATTGAAAATGACGGATTTTTATTTCTTTGAATTTTAATTAGTACTTGGTATCACGGCCCTTACGCTGGATTACGTCCCGAACTCGACGGGTCATGGAGTGAATAAGGTTTCTACAGTCCTCTGGAGTTGCTAGGTCATACCAAAGCTTCGAAACCTGGTCAAAAAATGCTTGATCAGCCTCAACCAGGGAAGGGGGTGGTCTTGTCATCTGTCCCCTCTTTTTAAGCATGGCCCATGCATTTTCAATTGGGTTAAGGTCAGGAGAGTATGCTGGCCAGCTCAGTAGCTTAACCTTGTTCTTTTGGAGCCATTTTGAAGGAGCTGAAGCACAATGGATGCTTGCATTATCTTGTTGAAAGATCATGCCACTACTTTGCAGGCCATAGTACTTCAATGTTTCCTTGTATTCCTCCTCAAGTACTGACGTGTATAGCTCACCATTTACATTACTTTGTAGCCAGGACATGTAGCCCCTCCATGTATAGTTATGCAACTCCAAAGCATGATCCCGCCTCCTCCATAAGCATGTTTCTTTTTGTAGTGATGGTCTCGAAAAGGTGCATTATCCTCTTTCCAAGCGTATTCTAGACCATTAGACCCTCTTTTTTGGATCTTTGTCTCATCAGAAAAGACAACGCGTTCCCAATCAGTCTCGGACCAGTCTTTATGAGCCTTTGCCCAATCATATCGTGCCTTTTGCCTGTCATTATTAAGTGGAAGTGCCGTCTTCTTTTTAGCCGATTTTAGACCTTTGCGTTTGAAAGTACGAGTAATTGTTTTTGGATTGACTGATCGATCTGGTTTTTTAATGCCAAAGGAAGCATCAGCTGCGCTTTTAGATAAGCCTAGTCTTATATCTCTAGCTGCTTTGGTTTCCTTCCTAGGTGTGAGTAAACGATGTCTACCCGCGCTATTTTTTGACTGCATCTTGGTTTTCCTTGAAATTATTCGAATCACGGACTTTCCACAGCCTACTTTCTTTTGAATTACATCCCATGGGATGGAGTGGTTCAACATGTTTTCAATTTGGGCATGTTTGTCGGCATTCTTTGCTGTCATGGCGTGTTTGGCTAATCTGAGATGAGGTAAAAGGGGAAAAAGAAAAAATGTAAAAAAATAAAATGAGCTAAAATATGAGAACGCGTAAGCGTTCACTGACGTCATAAGACATACCAAACTAAATTTCAAGTCAATCCAGTGACTGTTTCTGGAGATACGGGACCTAATGCAAAATCGGGCGTTAGCAGCTGTCGTGTTTGGTCATTAATGATGTCTTTATTTATTATTTTATTATTGATCTCAGTCCAGCCTACGTCAGACTATACAATTAATAGTCAGACGATATAATCCAGGGTTCATTCTAAATTATTAGTTCCTCTCCTTTTTCTTACTTAATAAATAGTAGTTGTTAGCTATTGACTTCTTACTGTTTTTACATGATAAGTACCAAATATCATAGCAGCAATCACGGAAAATCACTTTTTCCGCCATAACTACAGAAGAAATGCAGCTAGAAGCAATTAGGTTACACCAACATTTTTGTCTAGCTTACGTGCAAATTTAATGTCAGCAAAGCGGAGCTATAAATGTAATTCTCGGAGAGGCATTGCGAAAAAAACCAAAAAACGGACTGATTTTGTCCCTTACTGTACAAACAATGAATGCGATACGGTCCGACCTTCAACGAAAGGGTATACCGATTCGGTGAAGGAAGTTGAGAGATAGGAAAGGGACAAGAAGGAGAGACCAGAGCAGTAACACCCATCGAACCACGGTTGGCCGAAGGTACAGGAACACCATACACATGATACTGCATCCAGTCTGTAGGAAGAAGTGAAGGGGAAAGAAGCCAAGTCTCGGTAATGAAAAGGAGAGTAGAGGAGAGACAATGAGACAAGACCTCATGGACGGTCGTGGTCCGAAGACCATTCGCGTTCCAAAGGCTTATAGAAAGGTGTTGGACCTCACTCATAATGAGTGTGATCCAGCACTAGCGGCATCAGAGACCAAAGCATCTGACATAACCGTGTCGCCACGGAAAGCAGCGCCTGGATCCCGACCACGAGAAGCAGAAAGAGGAGAGGGAAGGGAGGACAAAATCTGACTCAAAGAGTCTTCATCGATCCAACCCTTGGATGAAAAGTACTTACCTATGGGACCCACCAGGTGAGCACGGCCAGCACCAAGACGAGAGAGAGCACGGGAGCAGCGAGTGAACTGGAGCTCAGCACATTCATTAGCCTTGTCAGCCAACGAAAGATGCTGGAGCTCAGGATCCGCCAAGTTGACAGGATCCAAAGGATCAAAACCGTCAACCAACGGAACCTTAGCAGTGGACAGAAGAGAGATCACCTCTTCTTTGTACAGAACATGGATAAGCAGACCAAGGACCTTGGGACCAGGGAAGCAGATGTCAAGGACACGGGAGAGATCAAGACCAAGCAGACGTAGGTTACGTCTGATTTCAGCACGGGTAAGTTTTCGGTTGCGATTCAAGTACAAGTACTCGAATCCACGAGGAGCAGAAGGATCAACAGGCTGAAAAGTACGACTTGCAGCAAGCTTGCGCTTTTTGGAGGCAGGTTTCGAAGCGTTACGAGCGGCAATGGCACTATAAGTGGGAACCACAGCAGTTGGAACTTGTTCATGAGCAGTAGGAAGAGCAGCAGGAAGGGACGAAACAGAAGAAACAGGTGCAGTAACAAGATTGTCAGAAGAAGAAGTCAATTGCGCCTTCAGATTCGCAATCTCTGCTTTGAGAGATGTGTTTTCAGATCGCAATGCATGGAGTTCGGCCAAGATGTCGTCGTGTGATGTAACACGGTTTTGCAGCGTTTGTACAGTATTTAATAAATACTGAATAGTGTTTTCCAAGTTATTTGAGCTTTGCATGTCGACATTCGCTTGGGCATTTGTCGACATCTGCGAATTAGTAGGGGTGAAATGTTGGGACATGGGAGATGTCGAAAATTGCAAAAAAAGTAGTTACGAACTTGAAAAAAATGTATGTTGTAGAGAAAAAATTAGCGAATTTTTTGGCGTTAAAACGGTTGATGGATGTATCGTATTGGGTGAGATATTTGAGTTCAAAGTTGATTACGCGTCCTATACCTTGTGTAACGGTCGGAAGAGCGAAAGAAAGGGTGGTCGCTTAGCTCAGGTTAAAGATTTGTTTTATTTAAAAAGAAGATATTGCAGGCGATTAATAAATCATTATTGCATCTTCAAGTACAAAAAAAGATAATAGATACAAAAAAAGGAGCCTGAGAAACAGAAAAACTCCAAAAAAAAGACAAAGAAAAAAGATGAGATTGGCTGCCTACTCCCACAACTTAGCTGACCTACTGTCACAACCCAACGGTAAGGAACTTTGATGGCTTTACTTCCGTGGGGGATCAGTAGGAGACAGACAAAGAAGGGTTTCAGTCAGAGCGACGAGCAGAACAAGAATACCAAGAGGCACCAGGAGAAGAGTCAATAGGGTAATACCTATCAGGACGGCAGAGACGTTGTATATGCCAGAGCATCAGTAACAGAGAAGACCACCAAGGAGGACAGCGAGCTGAGCGACCAAGGGGCAGCGAAGAGAGAGCAAAGTCAATGGGATAAGTCCCAGGAGGACAGCGAGGAAGGTCAGACCAGAGAAACGATGGTATGAGGTCGCACTCAAGAAAGTGACGACGAGAGCGACGATCACGTCCACAAGCACAGTCTTCAGGCTTACCAGGCAGCCAACCTAGACGCCAACGAACCAAGAGAGAACGTTCTGCACGAGTAGCAGGAACATAAAGAACGGGATCAACCACCAGAGCAGGGCGACATGCGCGTAATAGAACCTGGGTAGTGGAGGTGACGAGAGATGTGACTTGACGCTCACGATACTGGCGGAAGAAGGTCTTGAGCCGAGTATCGGAGGACGGACGAGGAGAAGGCAGAGCCAGGAAGAGTGGATTCTTGTCAAGATGGATCTTGATGCGAGATACAGGTAGAGTTGATGATAGCAAAGACAGCAAGCAAGAATCAGGAAGACAGCGAGCACGAAGGCAGAAGCGAGTAGTAAGCACATCTATGCGGTGGTGCATAGACGGC
Organism: Rhizopus delemar RA 99-880; assembly: GCF_000149305.1. Taxonomy (NCBI): domain Eukaryota; kingdom Fungi; phylum Mucoromycota; class Mucoromycetes; order Mucorales; family Rhizopodaceae; genus Rhizopus; species Rhizopus delemar. The sequence continues at coordinate 70,830 of NW_027137853.1, forward strand.
AAGGTTGTCATATGTTTGATAATCAATGTAGAAGACCAAACAGTATCTATCAGATATTATAATTAAGTTATACTTATGAATAAATCTAATAATTAAATATTATATTAATAATATATGAAAAATATATTCTTTCATTAAATAATATAATACATTATGTTATATTAAAAAGTTAATTTGTTATTTTTTATTTTTGTTATTATTATTATTTATACAATAACAATATATATATATTAGTCTTTGTTTAAAGAGATGTAAATCAAATATAAATTAATTTGTGTATATATTTTCATAAAAATCTGAATGACAATAACTATATTTAAAAATCCGGTAACATATGTAAGACCTTTAAATTGTAGCTTTTGTAGAAATAATTTTTTAATATGTAATGATTTATAAATATTTGTGTTATAAAATGTCTTGGCATTTTATTGTTACACACGATATTATAAATCTAAATTGTTTTAAGAAGAATGAAAAACAATTATGCTTTTAAGAAAAATGGAATTTATATATAAATAAAAATATGCAAACAATATTATATAATAACACTATTCAAATATGGACATCGACTTAGATATTATGGATAATTATGCAAATAAAAATGATGAAAATATTTTAAAATACAGAAAAGAATTAAAAATTGAAATAAATAAATTAATATTAGAACAATGGGGTTTTTTAGGTCAAGATTGGAAAAAAGTAGAAAATAAATATAAACATAGAACAGAGTTAAAAAATGTTAAAAATATTAATGAAATTAAAGATGAGTTATTAAACAAATTAGGGTATATTGCTGTATTCTTCTTTATTACAGCTTTATATACACATAAGGAATACCCAGGTCCATATTTAGAAGTTGAAAAAGCTTTATTATTATTATATCAATTGACATCTGGTTTTACTTCAAAAAATATTAAGAAATATATACCATATTCAACATTCTATACAATTTATAAAGAATTTTGGATTAAAAATTATGAAAATTTAAATAAATTCGTGGATTATTGCTTAATAAATATGTTTAGTAACATAAAAATTAGAGTTTTATCAAGTTTAATTAAAAACCCAAAGAATTTTAAAAATATAACTTTAATTCTTGATGGCCACGATACAGCCATAGAATATGACAAACCAGATATTTCATCATAGAAAAAATGGTCATATAAATTAAAAACTTCTGGAATTAGAACACAAATATTAGTAGATATAAATGAAATGATTATAAATGTTTCAGATAGTGAACTTTGTGGTTGTAGCAGTGATGGAGGAATGTTTTTAAACATGAAATTATATAAAAAGATAAAAGAACATGATTGTGTTGCATTAGATGGAGGGTATACATTATTCATCAAACAATTTGAGAACTTATGTAAGAATAGAAATATTAAACTATGTGATAAAAATTTTTTCTATCCAATAAGAAAAGAAAATGGTATTCCATTAAATGTTCAAGAAGAACACTATAACAAAGTGTTTGGTAGTTTCAGATCTACTGTGGAAAATCAATTTAAAGATTTATATAATAAATTTAAAAGATTCAGTAATAACAATTCTATATTAAAAACGGATGACATAAAATACATTAATTTACAATTAAAAGTTTCATTTTTATTAAAGAATATTCAAAATTTTTCAGATAAATTTAATATAATAGTTCAAGAGCAACATAAACTTTGGGTTAACGAAAATTTTGATTTTCCTAGTGATATTAGATTAATAGATATAGTATATACAAATCAAATGGAACAGATTGAAAAGTTAAAAGAATTAAATAAATTGCAAACAGAATTAATAAATTTAGACATTATTGATGATGAAAATAGTAATTGTATGATAATAGATAATAATGAAGATAATGTTAGTGATGAAAATATTGAAAATGATAATGGTAACGAAAGTGAAATAGATTTTCCAGAATATAAAAGTATTTCTAAAAAACGAAAAAGACGATCTAAAAATAAAACAACTAATTTAAATATATATGATATAAGAAACGTAAATCATGATGAAAATATTTTTGAAATTGAAGAAATATTAGATCATAAAATAGAAACTAAAAAATATGTGTTTTACGTTAAATGGAAAGGTTATAGTGAAAAAGAAAATTCCTGGGTAAAAGAAGTTGATTTTAAACAAAAAGAAATTATTATTGATTATTTTAAGGATAAAAAAATATTATATAAAGAATAACAAAAAATTTATAGTAAATATTTTTTAGTTTATAAAATAACATATTATATTATAAATAAGATTTAATTTTTAGTTATTGTTTGATCATCGTAGAGGAGGTGGCATGACCACCAACCATCATACGAAGGCAGCGATCTTGAAGACGTTCAATTTCTTTGATTTGAGTAGCTGTAAACTTGGAGATCGCAAGGCCATACTCGAACTTGGGTCTGATGAATGTGGCATAGATGCGAGCACAAAGGAGAAGAGAAAAGCCTTGACGATTCACGCCAATCTTGTTAAGAATACCCATAAGTTGAATAACACCAGGAGACCGAAGAGGAAGCACCGAAGCAGCAGAGAGACCAGTCTTGACGAACGGCATACCAAGGTATACGAACTTGTCGACCAAAGGAAGAGATGTACCATAGAGCTTTAGTTAGGTTGAACCAGAGGATGATGAAGATGAAGTGGGGTGGTTGAGCACCGCACACTTCAGAGGATTCCATCTATAGCCAAGGGACAAGGAGTGATCTTCACAGAGCTTGAGCATCTCTTTTACTGACTTTGCCGAGCCAATGACTGCGACATCGTCAGCAAAGAGGAGAGAGTTGACTGGGACCATAGAGAAACATTTTGTTCTTAATGTTATTATTATGAACTTATTCTGATATTTATCATTTATGTTTTTTATATTTATGTATTATACATTATATACGTTTATTATAAATATATATTAAAATTGTATATGCTTTATTTACAATGTTTTATATTTACGCAATTATAAAATTATCTAAATTACAATTAGTCTATATTGTATAGAATGCATATTTATATCAGCATGCTTATATTTTTATAAATTTTTTATATATTAATACATTTAAAGAAAAAAATCATACATATATATCTAAAAATGTTTCTCATACCAGCATCAGCAGAACCAGAGGAAGGAGCCAAATGAGTAGCAGGAACAGCAACTTGACGAAGTAAGGAAGGAAGTGTGTTGATGTACACCGAGTACAAATGAGGACTGAGAACAGAACCTTGCAAGACACCGGTGACAGGAGAAAAAGGAGCGGAAGAGTGATTAGATACCAAGACAGACACCGAGACATCATCGAAGAGGTGGACCAAGAGAGGCAGACAGGGAGACGAACCAGCACCAGAGCGAGAGAGAGCATCCCAGATAACACGCCGGTCGACGGTATCGTAGGCCGACTTGATATCCAGGAATGCCACCACAGGGAACCGATGAGAGCGACGGTAATAGGACTGCATCAACTCATGAAGACACAAGGCCTGGTCAAGAGCTGAGCGACGAGGACGAAAGCCACCTTGAGCCAGATCGAGTTGAGGCGACACCGAGGCGAGCCATGGAGCAAGACTAAGCTCAAGGAGCTTTCGGAATACCGAGGTCAATGAGATTGGGCGATAGTTGGACGGCAGCGAAGAATCACCTTTCTTGAAGATCGGATAGACTTGAGCATGCCGCCAAAGAGAAGGAACGTAAGACCATTGGCAGCACAAGGAAAAGAACCAAGACAGTAAGTGGGACAGGTCAGTACTGATCGGCTTGAGCATCTCGGCCTTGATGTGATCAGTACCAGGAGCTTTACGAGTAGGGAGCTGACCGATGTAAGTGTGGATGGTTAAAGGAGCGAATAAAGAACTTGAAGAACCAGGAGGACCAGAGGGAGACGTACCAGAAGGAGACGAACCATGGAGACCAAGAGGCAAACCAAGAGAGGATGGAGATGGAGGTGGTGATGGGCGAGTTGGAGGTAGTAGACTGCCATCAAAGACCGAAGCCAAGTGACTAGCCATTACCTCAACTGCCTTAGACGGACCATCAGGATGAGAGAAGGATGAGGACGACTGATGTCGTCGTTTGAGTTGCTTGACTTTTGATATGGCTTTGGTAAAGTCGGATTCCAGAGACTTGCAGAATGCTTGCCAGGACAGACGTTTGGCATTGGCCACAGCTTGACGAAAGGAAACATTTGCTTGTTGATGCTGATGCCACCAATAGACTTTGTCGATGCCAAAGGCACGACGCCATCTACGGTAGCATCGGTTGCGGTAGTCAGCAGCATCTTGTAGTTGTTGCGTCCAATACTTTTTCCAATGCGATGGACGAGGAGGACGATCACCGACAGAAGAGTCAAGAGAGCGGTAGATAATGTTGTTGAGCGACGCGTTGAGGTCGTCAATAGGCGGACGTGAAGAAGGAGGGTGTTGAACCAACCTCTTCAGTTGAGATAGCAAAGGAGCTGAGGACGAACGAAAGGTATCTTGATAGAGCTGACAAGGATCAGGTTCACCAAGGCGAGACAAGTTCCATAGTCGACGAGGATGTAGAGTAGCATCAGATGTAACAGATGAAGACTCAGAGGCACTTGACTGAGCAAAAGAGAATGACAGCGTAAGTAGTCGATGGTCAGAACCAAGAGACAAGTCAGACGCGATGTCAAGGCGAGGAGACAGCAATGACGCGTTTGTTAAAAACATGTCAATGATGCTACTCATCTCTCGATCATCACGAAACCCGACCCAGGTAGGAATACCATGAGCCAGTGGGCCGTTCAGAACGGTAAGAGAGCGATCAGCAAGCCAGCGAGCCATAGCAGCACCACGAGGAGAGACCAGTGCATCACCAGTGAGGTCACCAAGACGAGCATTGAAGTCGCCACAAATAAAAGTATTGGGTAAGGAAGGAATGGAGGAGAGTACACTAACAAAGTCAGAGGTAGAAAGAGGAGGAGGGACATACAAACAATGAATGCGAAAGGATCCGACCTTCAACGAAAGGGTATACCGATTCGGTGAAGGAAGTTGAGAGACAGGAAAGGGACAAGAAGGAGAGACCAGAGCAGTAACACCCATCGAACCACGGTTGGCCGAAGGTACAGGAACACCATACACATGATACTGCATCCAGTCTGTAGGAAGGAGTGAAGGGGAAAGAAGCCAAGTCTCGGTAATGAAAAGGAGTGTAGAGGAGAGACAATGAGACAAGACCTCATGGACGGTCGTGGTCCGAAGACCATTCGCGTTCCAAAGGCTTATAGAAAGGTGTTGGACCTCACTCATAATGAGTGCGATCCAGCACTAGCGGCATCAGAGACCAAAGCATCTGACATGACCGTGTCACCACGGAAAGCAGCGCCCGGGTCTCGACCACGAGAAGCAGAAAGAGGAGAGGGAAGGGAGGACAAAATCTGACTCAAAGAGTCTTCATCGATCCAGCCCTTGGTAGAAAAGTACTTACCTATGGGACCCACCAGGTGAGCACGGCCAGCACCAAGACGAGAGAGAGCACGGGAGCAGCGAGTGAACTGGAGCTCAGCACATTCATTAGCCTTGTCAGCCAACGAAAGATGCTGGAGCTCAGGATCAGCCAAGTTGACAGGATCCAAAGGATCAAAACCGTCAACCAACGGAACCTTGGCGGCAGAGAGAAGAGAGATCACCTCTTCTTTGTAAAGAACATGGACGAGCAGACCAATAACCTTAGGGCCAGGGAAGCAGATGTCCAAGACACGAGACAGATCAAGACCAAGCAGACGCAGGTTACGTCTGATTTCAGCACGGGTAAGTTTACGATTGCGATTCAAGTACAAGTACTCGAACCCACGAGGAGCAGAGGGGTCCACTGGTTGGAACGTACGACTAGCAGCAAGTTTTCTTTTTTTGGTAACTGGCTTGGGACCAGCACGGGCAGCAACAGCACTGTAGGTAGGCACAGAGACATTGGAAACTTGATTAGGAGGACGATCAAGTGTGGCAGAGGAGGAGACAACATTGGAATCAGTGGCAGTTGACAATTTGTTGGATGCTGATTTCAATTGGGCATGGAGATTAGCAATCTCGGCCTTTAATGTTGCATTTTCATTACGCAATGTTGACAATTCGTTTAAAATGTCGTCGTGAGTTGTAACACGTTCTTGAAGCGTGTTAACAGTGTTGAGAAGGTACTTGAACACATTTGAAATGTCATTTGGGTTTGACATGTCGACATTTGCAATGGCATTTGGCGACATCTGCAAATTAGCAAGGGTGAAATGTTGGGACATGGGTGATGTCTAAAATATTCAAAATAAGAGTTTTCGGGCTGAAAAAAATATATGTTGTAGAGAAAAAAAAGGCGCGTTTTTTGGTATTAAAATGGTGGATGGATGTATCGTATTGGTGTTGTAAATCGAGTTCAAAGATGAGCAAAAATAAATACCTTGTGTAACGGTCGGAAGAGCGAAAGAAAGCGGTCGCTTAGCTCAGGTTAAAGATTTTGTTTTATTTAAAAAGAAGATATTTGCAGGCGATTAATAAATCATTATTGCATCTTCAAGTACAAGAAAAGAATAAGTACAAAAAAGGAGCCTGAGAAACAGAAAAACTCCAAAAAAAAGATAAATAAAAAAGGTGAGATATGCTGCCTACTTCCACAACTTAGCTGACCTACTGTCACAACCCAACGGTAAGGAACTTTGATGGCTTTACTTCCGTGGGGGATCAGTAGGAGACAGACAAAGAAGGGTTTCAGTCAGAGCGACGAGCAGAACGAGAATACCAAGAGGCACCAGGAGAAGAGTCAATAGGATAATACCTATCAGGACGGCAGAGACGTTGGATGTACCAGAGCATCAATAAGAGAGACGACCACCAAGGAGGACAGCGAGCTGAGCGACCAAGGGGCAGCGAAGACAAAGCAAAATCAATTGGATAGGACCCAGGAGGACAGCGAGGAAGGTCAGACCAGAGGAAGGACGGGATCAAATCACACTCGAGGAAGTGACGGCGAGAGCGACGATCGCGTCCGCAAGGACAGTCTTCTGGTTTACCAGGCAGCCAACCAAGACGCCAACGGACCAAGAGAGAGCGTTCTGCACGGGTTGCAGGAACATAAAGAATGGGATCAACCACCAGAGCAGGGCGACATGCGCGTAGGAGAACCTGGGTAGTGGAGGTGACGAGAGATGTGAGTTGACGCTCACGATACTGGCGAAAGAAGGTCTTGAGCCGAGTATCGGAGGACGGAGCAGGAGAAGGCAAAGCCAGGAAGAGCGGATTGTTTTGCAAATGGATGGTTAGACGACAGGCGGGCACCGAGGAGACCATCAGCGACAGGAGACACGAGCGAGGCAGAGAGCGAGCACGAAGGCAGAAGCGAGTTGTGAGCACATCTATGCGGTGGTGCATAGATGGCAAAGTGGTGACATGCTTGATAACTGATGTAGAGGAGGTGGCATGGCCACCAACCATCATACGAAGGCAGCGATCTTGAAGACGTTCAATTTCTTTTACTTGAGCAGTGGTAAACTTGGAAATAGCGAGGCCATATTCGAATTTAGGACGGACAAAAGTAGCATAGATCCGGGAACAGAGCAACAATGAGAAACCTTGACGGTTGACACCTATCAAATTGAGGATGGACATGAGCTTTAGAACACCAGGAGAACGAAGAGAGAGCACCGAAGCAGCAGAGAGACCAGTCTTGACAAACGGCATACCAAGATACACGAATTTGTCGACCAAAGGAAGAGATGTACCATAAAGGCTTAGTTGGGTTGAACCAGAAGATGATGACGAGGAAGTGGGGTGGTTGAGCACCGCACACTTCAGAGGATTCCATCGATAGCCGAGAGATAAGGAGTGATCCTCACAGAGCTTGAGCATCTCTTTAACTGACTTTGCCGAGCCAATGACTGCGACATCGTCAGCAAAGAGGAGAGAGTTCACTGGGACCATACCAGCATCAGCAGAACCAGAGGAAGGAACCAAATGAGTAGCAGGAGCAGCAACTTGACGAAGTAAGGAAGGAAGTGTGTTGATGTACACCGAGTACAAGTGAGGACTGAGAACAGAACCTTGCAAGACACCGGTGACAGGAGAAAAAGGAGCGGACGAGTGATTTGACACCAAGACAGACACCGAGACATCATCGAAGAGGTGGACCAAGAGAGGCAGACAGGGAGACGAACCAGCACCAGAGCGAGAAAGAGCATCCCAGATAACACGCCGGTCGACGGTATCGTAGGCCGACTTGATATCCAGGAATGCCACCACAGGAAACCGATGAGAGCGACGGTAGTAGGACTGCATCAACTCATGAAGACACAAGGCCTGGTCAAGAGCTGAGCGACGAGGACGAAAGCCACCTTGAGCCAGATCGAGTTGAGGCGACACCGAGGCGAGCCATGGAGCAAGACTAAGCTCAAGGAGCTTTCGAAACACCGAGGTCAGTGAGATAGGTCTATAATTGGACGGCAGCGAAGGATCACCTTTCTTAAAGATTGGAAAGACCTGGGCATGGCGCCAAAGAGAAGGAACGTAGGACCACTGACAGCACAAGGAGAAGAACCAAGACAGTAAGTGGGACAGGTCAGTACTGATCGGCTTGAGCATCTCGGCCTTGATGTGATCAGTACCAGGAGCTTTACGAGTAGGGAGCTGACCGATATATGTATGAATGGTTAAAGGAGCGAATAAATAGCTTGAAGAACTAGAGGGACCAGAGGGAGACGTACCAGAAGGAGACGAACCATGGAGACCAAGAGGCAAACCAAGAGAGGATGGAGATGGAGGTGGTGATGGGCGAGTTGAAGGTAGTAGACTGCCATCAAAGACCGAAGCCAAGTGACTAGCCATTACCTCAACTGCCTTGGACGGACCATCAGGATGTGAAAAGGATGCGGATGACTGATGTCGTCGTTTGAGCTGCTTGACTTTGGAGATGGCTTTGGTAAAGTCAGACTCGAGAGACTTGCAGAATGCTTGCCAGGACAGACGTTTGGCATCGAGGACAGCTTGACGAAAAGAGGTGTTTGCTTGTTGATGTTGATGCCACCAATAGACTTTGTCGATGCCAAAGGCACGACGCCATCTACGGTAGCATCGGTTGCGGTAGTCAGCAGCATCTTGTAGTTGTTGCGTCCAATACTTTTTCCAATGCGATGGACGAGGAGGACGATCACCGACAGAAGAGTCAAGAGAGCGGTAGATAATGTTGTTGAGCGACGCGTTGAGGTCGTCAATAGGCGGACGTGAAGAAGGAGGGTGTTGAACCAACCTCTTCAGTTGAGAAAGCAAAGGAGCAGAGGATGAACGAAAGGTATCTTGGTAGAGCTGACAAGGATCAGGTTCACCAAGGCGAGACAAGTTCCATAGCCTACGAGGATGTAGAGAAGCATCAGGTGTAACAGATGAAGACTCAGAGGCACTTGACTGAGCAAAAGAGAATGACAGCGTAAGTAGTCGATGGTCAGAACCAAGAGACAAGTCAGACGCGATGTCAAGGCGAGGAGACAGCAATGACGCGTTTGTTAAAAACATGTCAATGATGCTACTCATCTCTCGATCATCACGAAACCCGACCCAGGTAGGAATACCATGAGCCAGTGGGCCGTTCAGAACGGTAAGAGAGCGATCAGCAAGCCAGCGAGCCATAGCAGCACCACGAGGAGAGACCAATACATCACCAGTGAGGT
>NW_027137852.1:0-23801 GCF_000149305.1 Rhizopus delemar RA 99-880
GAAACATTTGCTTGTTGATGCTGATGCCACCAATACCCTTAGTCGATGCCAAAGGCACGACGCCATCTACGGTAGCACCGGTTGCGGAAGTCAGCAGCATCTTGTAATTGTTGTGTCCAGTACTTTTTCCAATGGGATGGACGAGGAGGACGATCACCGACAGAAGAGTCAAGAGAGCGGTAGATGATGTTGTTGAGCGACGCGTTGAGGTCGTCAATAGGCGGACGTGAAGAAGGAGGGTGTTGAACCAACCTCTTCAGTTGAGATAGCAAAGGAGCAGAGGACGAACGAAAGGTATCTTGATAGAGCTGACAAGGATCAGGTTCACCAAGGCGAGACAAGTTCCATAGTCGACGAGGATGTAGAGTAGCATCAGATGTAACAGATGAAGACTCAGAGGCACTTGACTGAGCAAATGAGAATGACAGCGTAAGTAGTCGATGGTCAGAACCAAGAGACAAGTCAAACGCGATGTCAAGGCGAGGAGACAGCAATGACGCGTTTGTTAAAAACATGTCAATGATGCTACTCATCTCTCGATCATCACGAAACCCGACCCAGGTAGGGATACCATGAGCCAGTGGGCCGTTCAGAACGGTAAGTGAGCGATCAGCAAGCCAGCGAGCCATAGCAGCACCACGAGGAGAGACCAATGCATCACCAGTGAGGTCACCAAGACGAGCATTGAAGTCGCCACAAATAAAAGTATTGGGAAGAGAAGGAATGGAGGAAAGTACATTCATAAATTCAGAGGTAGAAAGAGGAGGAGGAACATACAAACAATGAATGCGAAAGGATCCGACCTTCAACGAAAGGGTATACCGATTCGGTGAAGGAAGTTGAGAAACAGGAAAGGGACAAGAAGGAGAGACCAGAGCAGTAACACCCATCGAACCACGGTTGGCCGAAGGTACAGGAACACCATACACATGATACTGCATCCAGTCTGTAGGAAGGAGCGAAGGGGAAAGAAGCCAAGTCTCGGTGATGAAAAGGAGTGTAGAGGAGAGGCAATGAGACAGGACCTCATGGACGGTCGTGGTCCGAAGACCATTCGCGTTCCAAAGGCTTATAGAAAGGTGTTGGACCTCACTCATAATGAGTGTGATCCAGCACTAGCGGCATCAGAGACCAAAGCATCTGACATGACCGTGTCACCACGGAAAGCAGCGCCTGGATCCCGACCACGAGAAGCAGAAGGAGGAGAGGGAAGGGAGGACAAAATCTGACTCAAAGAGTCCTCATCGATCCAACCCTTGGTAGAAAAGTACTTACCTATGGGACCCACCAGGTGAGCACGGCCAGCACCAAGACGAGAGAGAGCACGGGAGCAGCGAGTGAACTGGAGCTCAGCACATTCATTAGCCTTGTCAGCCAACGAAAGATGCTGGAGCTCAGGATCAGCCAAGTTGACAGGATCCAAAGGATCAAAACCGTCAACCAACGGAACCTTAGCAGCAGAGAGAAGAGAAATCACCTCTTCTTTGTATAGAACATGGATAAGAAGACCAATAACCTTTGGGCCAGGGAAGCAGATGTCAAGGACACGGGAGAGATCAAGACCAAGCAGACGCAGGTTACGTCTGATTTCAGCACGGGTAAGTTTTCGATTGCGATTCAAGTACAAGTACTCGAATCCACGAGGAGCAGAAGGATCAACAGGCTGAAAAGTACGACTTGCAGCAAGCTTGCGCTTTTTGGAGGCAGGTTTCGAAGCGTTACGAGCGGCAATGACACTATAAGTGGGAACCACAGCAGTTGGAACTTGTTCAGAAGCAGTAGGAAGAGCAGCAGGAAGAGACGAAACAGAAGAAACAGGTGCAGTAACAAGATTGTCAGAAGAAGTCAATTGCGCCTTCAGATTCGCAATCTCTGCTTTGAGAGATGTGTTTTCAGATCGCAATGCATGGAGTTCGGCCAAGATGTCGTCGTGTGATGTAACACGGTTTTGCAGCGTTTGTACAGTATTTAATAAATACTGAATAGTGTTTTCCAAGTTATTTGAGCTTTGCATGTCGACATTCGCTTGGGCATTTGTCGACATCTGCGAATTAGTAGGGGTGAAATGTTGGGACATGGGAGATGTCGAAAATTGCAAAAAAAGGAGTTACGAACTTGAAAAAAATATATGTTGTAGAGAAAAAATTAGCGAATTTTTTGGTGTTAAGACGGTTGATGGATGTATCGTATTGGGTGAGATATTTGAGTTCAAAGTTGATTACGCGTCCTATACCTTGTGTAACGGTCGGAAGAGCGAAAGAGGTGGGGATGTAGCTCAAATGGTAGAGCGCTCGCTTAGCATGCGAGAGGCACTGGGATCGACGCCCAGCTTCTCCACAATAACATTCCTCTCCCCCATGAGTGATTAATGTCAACATTTTCATTTTGAACTGTGTGTCACGTCTTTTGTTACTGTTGTAGCACAAATGATGAAATTTTAGATCAAGAGAACAATGCTGATCACAGGAATAATTTTGATGTTCAGCGACATTGATGTCGTTCGACATAGATGTCAAACAACACAAACAATAAGCCACGCCAATTTTTATATTGAAAGATATACAGTCAAGTTTTTTTTAGTACCACGCCAGTTAGAAAATGAACTTTTGCGTAACAACCTATTTGAAAACGGAGTATCAACTCTTTTGCTTGAAAACCAAAAACAACATAAAATTATAAAAACCAAAAACATATAAATACCCTTATATCTTATCCCTATTTTTTACTTCACTTCACTTCACTTTACTTTTGAATTTTATATTCTTTTTATATTTTCTTTATTTTATAAAACAATAAATCCATCAAGCGTTCAATTGAAACCCTTTGGTCTGTGTTCTATTTTAAATACTGAAGTCCCTTGAAGTCAATAATCTTCATTGTAAACCTATTCCTAAACCTCAAGAGTTTAACCTATTTTAACAAGTTTGATCTACTATTAACAAGATCTGGTGGTCACTATCGACAAAACTTACATACTTAAAAACCTAAACCCGCAAACAAGCAATATACTAAAGAAAATTACTATAGTAGTTTCTCTGTTTGGGAGTGTTGAGTTAAGGTTTAAATAAACAGATTTGGGTGTAATTGATATAAGAGTTGCTTTTATATGAGTCAGATTTGGCTTGATTCGCTTGTTATAGTGACCACCAGATCTTATAAAGTAGATCAGACTGTTTTGATAAAGGTAAAATAAAAAAAAAAAAAGATAAAAAGATAAATAAAAGGGGGTTTTACAATGAAGTATGATAGCTTCAAGGGACTTCTTGTTCTTGATGTTAAATAAAATAAGAGATAATTTGCCTCTTTAAAAGAATATTTATTTGATAAAAAGAAAAAGTAAAATAAGAAGTGAAGTAAGTAAGAAGTTAATAAGAAGTGAAGTATTTTTGTGATTGTTATTTGGAGTTATTTATATGTTTTTGGATTTTATGCTTTTGTTCTGTTTTTGGTATTTTGGGTGGTTGTTATAACATAAGAGGCGGTTGTTGTATAGTGTAAGGTGGTCGTTGCAAACTGTAAGGCGTTCGTTATAAACTGCAACGATTTAAATTCCGCCGTTTTGTTCTTGCGTGTTACAACACGAAGCAAAAGTGAAAGAAGTCAAAATATGAAAAAAGTCGAAAATTGAAAAAAGTTGAAAAATGAAAAAAGTCAAAAAAAAATAAGAAAAGCTAAAAAGAAAAAAAGAAAATATTCATATATATATATCCCATCTTTTTGTAAAGAAAATGTTAGTCAGTTTAAATAAATCATATATTTCTACTCAATAATTAACAAACTTTAACAAGAAAGTCCCTGTTTACCTAAACTTTTTACTCTACTTTAACTTTTATCAAGAAACATCGTATTGATCTTACACATAAGATCTGGTGGTCACTACTTATCAAGCATCTTGAAGTGTTTTTAAGTATTTAAAATATGAAAAAGAACAATTAACGAGACCGAACAATAGTTCTAAAGTCGAATACTTTTATTAAAGAAAGATTCCAAGGCTATTTATATTAGTTTGAGCAAGACCTGAGATTAAATGACAAGAGATAGTTACGACCGATATGATTTGACATGTATAAGAAAAATTTTATAAACTGATGTAAATAATCAACTGTTGAGATGAAAGTGAAACTTGGCTGTTCAGGGCAGTTGGTAATTATCAGGATCTATTCTTATTCAATCACATTTGTAAAGATTTAGCTTAGAATGATAAGACTGTTATCTTATTGACATGTCAAAACATGACACATCTGCTTAAATTCCATACAAAACAACAACTTACAAGGCAATCACAACCTTAAATCAAGCTTTACAAGCAAACTTAACTCAAATTAACTCACTTACTACAAGCCAACCTTTAAAATAACATTTGGTGGTCACTACGAGGGAATAAATCAAAAAAATCACAGAAAAATATATAACACAAACAACATCGATCAGAAATTAAAACAATTCAATCAACACTATAAATTCATCAGAAACTTATAAGAACGAAACTTTAAAACCTATCAAATCTATCTGAAACTGAAATGGCTTATATAAATGGACACTTCGCGTTGGCTAATGCTAATATGAACGCAAATTACCGACCTGCTTTAATTGATTTCCATGGCTACGAAGGAGAAGACTTCCGACATTTTGTAGAAAGTTTGGAATCTTACTTTGCTATTAATAATATTACTCAAGAACCACGCAAGCTTATTATACTCAAGGCACAACTAAGAGGAGCCGCCAAAGTGTATTATGAAAAAGAAATACTCAAAAGAATACTTGGAATCAACTACGAACAAGCTGTAGACCTCTTGAAAAACTATTACATAACTCCAGAATTGATACAGAGTTACGAATTAGAATTTAATGAAATGTATCAAGGCGAACAGGAACACCCACAAATATTCTTGGCCAGACTAAAAGAAGCCGCAGACCTCGCGAACATAACTAATGATGCAGTCATCGAAAGCCGATTTCGTGCAGGACTCTTACGAGAAATCAAACAGTTCTGTATACAGAGTAGTTCTAAAAACTTACAAGATTGGATCAATCACGCCGAAGGATGGTGGAACGCCAATAGACCTCGAAAGATTGCAATGGTTGATAATCCCTTCATACCAAGGAACGCCAATCAAGCTTTGATATATCATAATGAAAATTATGATCAACATCATCTATCAAGCAATCACAATATTGACCTAATTGACACAAATGAACATGCCATGCCAGCACTAGCATATAATCAAATACATTATAACAACGCTCAACCTAATAGTAATTATTATTACAACAATGCACATGGTACAAATCAATTGACAACAATGGATACATCAAGAAACCGTAATCAGTTGCATCATGCTCAATACAATGGAAATCAACATATACAGTGCCTCACAAAACCCTTCAAGTGTTTTGGTTTTTTCGTTTTTTGCTTGTCACCGAGTACTAAGTACAGCAATTGGTAGCATGCCATACCTCATCTGAAAGCCACTGTGATAGGGTACTTGGATAATGTTTAAACTCCGATTTTTATGTAATGACAGCGGAGTAATAACATTTTAAAAACAGGCACACACTTGAAGGGTTTTGTGGGATTTTTATTTTATAACAATTAATATTTAGTATGACCCCTTTTTGCATTGTAAACTGCTTTAATACGTTCAGGCATACTTTCTATGAGTTTTTGGCACTCATTTTGAGTAATTGACTCTCAAACGTTCTCTACTCTTGACCATAACTCAAGCATTCCGTCAGGCTGCTTTTCATACTGCAATAAGCGTCTTTTCAGAATTGACCAAAGATTCTCAATAGGATTTAAGTCTGGAGAGTGAGAAGGCCATCTTAATACAGTAATATTATTGTTGTCCAGCCACTCAGAGACCTTTTTAGCAGTATGGATACTAGTATTGTCTTGCTGGAATATAATATCTTCTTTTTCAAGATCATACCAATCAATCATTTTCATTAATTCATCTTCCAAAAGGACAATATAAAAGTCAGAATTAATGCTTCCCTTGATATTGGATAGGTATCCAACATCATGCCATGTTAAACAGCCCCACAGCATCAATGAGCCTCCTCCATGCTTGATCATATGCTGAACCTGAAAGCCTTTTAACTTATTGCCATTGGTCCAAGTCCATTGTAAACCATCTGAACCAATTCTATTCACTTTAGTTTCGACGCTGAAAATTACTTTTTTCCAATCGTCGATGGTCCATGATAGATGTGCACGGGCAAATTCATATCTTTCCTTCATACGGTGCTTCGTCAAAGGTAGGACATTAGGCTTATGAATTGCTGCATAACCTGAATCTTTTAAAAAACGTCGTATAGTCTGTGCACTGATATTCTCACCGTCTTCCAACAGCTTTCTAGCAGCATCTGAAGCATTTTTGTAATTGCCAGAGTTGAAATTTCGCAAGATTCGCCAACCCAGTAATGTCGAGATTAGGCGTGGTCTGCCTTCATTAGTTTTTAAATCTCCCAAATCGTGGTTTTTTCGAATTTTTGAAACTGTTCCAGTACTAACACCAGTCTTTTTTGTTATTTCTTCACCAGAAACCCCTTCTTTAAGAAGTTGAACAATTCTGTTCTGAATGTCATTGCTAATTGGTCGCATGTCACTTAATTGGGTAATGTTAAAAAAAAGAGCAAAAAAAATACAGAAAAATGTAAAAAGCAAAAAACTTTTACATAAAACATTAATAAGCCACACTTTTGTGTCGTTTATGATGATTTTTACGACATTAACTTGAGATTTTTTAAATCCCACAAAACCCTTCAAGTGTGTGCCTGTTTTTAAAATGTTATTACTCCGCTGTCATTGAATGAAACTCGGAGTTTAAACATTATCCAAGTACCCTATCACAGTGGCTTTCAGATGAGGTATGGCATGCTACCAATTGCTGTACTTAGTACTCGGTGACAAGCAAAAAACGAAAAAACCAAAACACTTGAAGGGTTTTGTGAGGCACTGTACGTCCTAACCAACAACAAGATCTTATTGGCCTTATACAACAAGCTATTCGCCAAGAGCTTAATAGTCAACAATATCAACAGCAACCTACTAGAAATAACAGGTATAATGGTTATAACAATAATTATAATAGGTCTGGAAGATATGGAAATAATGACAACAATGGACGATGTCGTATTTTCCTTATTAAATACTCAAATGTCGTGTGAGATTACTCAAGATCTCCATGTCATATAATTTAAAACTACCTCTATATAACACGTAGTGTTGTATAGTCATTAGTACTCATAAACAACTTTAGTAATTTACATTGTGCAACTTCGGTTCTTCAATTATTAATTTTATAAAATCAGACGTAGTTTGTATTTAATGAGCTCCCTCTCCTGTCTTCACTCAATAAAGAGGTTCAAGAGTCTCATCGATTATCAGTTCCCTGTTTACACTTTATTTTTACTTTTAATCGACTACAAACTATTCACCCAATATCACATTTTTTCGATGAATTCCAACATCGAACCTCATCAAGACCCGCCACCACCATCACCATCACTATCACCAGATGATGTGGCCGATCAGTTAAGCGACATAGACTTAACATCCAACAATAATCCATCCATCCAAGAGGATGTGGTTATGACTGAAGCTGTAGGTGCTAAACCATCTTCAATCGATACCAAAATATCGCCTGAAGAACGCATCTCAGAATTAGAAAAAAGAAAAGTCAACATGTACAACATTTGGAAAGTCTTAGATGATAAGTCTTCAGAGTTGATGTTGATGGATGATGACCACCTTCTTGAGGCAAATCAGAAAAGATTATCCTATATTGAAGGAAACATCCAAAGACTCACTAACTTAATTGAAGCTGAGCGAAAACTTGTTAATTTAACTGTGCCTTTCACATCACATAACGTTAATAATAAGTACATTCCCAGTGACCAATTACCAAAGTTCAATGTTGACGCCACCGCTAGTGCCTTATACCAACTCACTCATCGCGATGGTAATAAAAATGATAAAAATTCTACTAACGAGCCATCTTTAGAAAGGTTCTTAAGAGAATTTGAAAGAAAATTTCGCGACCATGGTGTCTCGATTGATAAAAATTGGTTGACAAACTTAGAGATTTGTTTTGAAAAGTCTGACAACAACCTTGATCACGATTGGTTTGCTCGTTACGTGAAAAGACCTGTCGTTGAATTGAAGGAAAAGAGAAGTTGGGTTGAAGTGAAAGATCTTTTGATTCAGAAGTTCGATTTAGCTTCCCAAACGTCACAGTTGTCTTGGACAAAGTACCTGGTGAATTTTAAACAAGGCGTTACCGAGTCCCTTATGGCCTCAATCCATCGTTTCCGTCTTTTTGCCACTGGTGCCAAGTTCTCTTCATCTGTGTCGAACCCAATTCTCAATACCCTTTTCCTTTCAAGGTTATTTACAGCTAAGTATCAAGAAACTATTCTTGCCACTGTTGAAAAGTACAATAAATCTTCTCTTTCTAGTGTTAACAATACGACAAAGGAAAGTATTTACAGTTGTTGGAATAATTGTTCGAATGTTTTGCAATTTTGTACGTTTTGCTTTGTATCTCTGCAGTCAGATAAGATAAAGCTTCGTACAATACCTCATTAGAAAGCGACAACTGTCGGATATAACATATAAAAAGCTAGCATTACGGAATTACTTCCATATATAGTAAGATCAAATTGCGTCAAGCATATGCATTCGAACAATTTTTCCAATTGAATCATCTTTTATTTAATACCGTGTATGACCGCCTTTAGCTTTAATAACTGCTCTACAACGAGCTGGCATACTCTTGATATATGCTTGGCATTACTCTTTGGTACAAGAAATACATTCTTTCTCGATTCTAGACCAGGGATCATGCAGTCCTTTATCCCTATCTTCATCTAAGCTCAGCCTCAGCTTTAAATGGTGCTAGAGATGTTCTATAGGATTCAAATCAGGACTTTGAGCAGGCCAACTGAAAGTATGCTCTTCTTTTAACCCATTTTCCTTAAACCAAGCACGAGCAAGCTTTGATGTGTGCTTAGGATCGTTGTCTTGTTGAAAATAAATAGCTTCCAGCTCGTAACCATAGTACTTCAGACTGTCCATCAGTGTAGTTGACAGGATATGAACATAATCTGATGCTTTCATAGTACCATTCTCAATTGCGCAGCCATATCCAGGACCATCCCACGTCATACAACCCCAAAGCATCACACTGCCAGCTCCTCCTTTGACTGTAAGGTCAAGATGATGAGGCTGCAATTTGTCACCAGGTCGTTTCCAAAAGTACTTACAGCCATCTGAACCCCAAACATTAATCTTGGTCTTATCAGAAAGCACTATACGTCTCCAGTCATCTTCTGTCCAATCTTTGTGAGCTTTAGCCCATTTTAGTCTAGCTTCCATGTGACATTTTTTGAGGAGAGGCTTTTTTTCTTAATTTGGGCATTGAATCCCATGCTGTGAAGCATTTTTACTGTACCAAAATAGCCTATCTTATGACCAATACTGTTTAAATATGACCATACGCCCTTTGCAGTCTTAAGTGAACCATTTACAAGCTCTCTCTTCAGGTAATTCTTTGTCGTTGAGCTTATAGTAGTCTTTTTACCAGCATGACCTCGAGTACGTTTCGGTGTATCCAAGCCCTTGTGCTTGCTCAAAGTGGACATTAATACTCCTGGAACATGTTCCATGATCTCTGAGTATGATAAACCCTTTTTCAACAGCTACCGGATGCTCTCTTGCTTGCTACGAGATAAAGGATGTACCATGATATAAGGACGTATAGACTGTACGAGATAGAAGGGAAACACCGTAAAACACAGCCTTATTTATATATTTTAAGCTCCGGTTAATAGCAAAAGCGTTGTTTCATAATTACATCATTTTGTAATGCTGTATTTGTGATGTCAGAAGCGGTAACGATATCATCATTATAGAATGCATCGAGTTGGAAAATTGTTCGAATGCATATGCTTGACGCAATTTGATCTTACTATATATGGAAGTAATTCCGTAATGCTAGCTTTTTATATGTTATATCCGACAGTTGTCGCTTTCTAATGAGGTATTGTACGAAGCTTTATCTTATCTGACTGCAGAGATACAAAGCAAAACGTACAAAATTGCAAAACATTCGAACAATTATTCCAACAACTGTAATTCCATGTTCCAGGCACACTAATGCACAGAAGCTTCTTTCCTGTTAAAGCATAAAAGTACCTTCTGTTGTACTTATATTAATGCTATTAAAATGACGTACATGATACTAGCTGAGGAGGAAATGCTTACGATATGTGAGAAATTCCATATTCCGATTTTTGCAAAAAAGTGACATTTTTATTAACAAGCTGTGTGTTCTTCCTTTGCCTTAATAACAACTTCAGTTCTTAGTTGCATGGTATCTACATATTGTTTGCAAAGATAGATAATAAGCTTGTTCCATTCCATATCAACGTTTTCCCATAGATAATCAACGTCACATGCATGTGTGTCATAAGTTCTGATTTGAAGTTTATGTTGGTGCTAAACACGCTGTGTTGGATACAAGTCAAGACTTTGCATTGGCTAATAGCTAATACATTAGACGTTGATCACAGCCAAGTATTTGATTGTCAAATTCAACTTCTGGTTAGGGTTCTTAACTAACTGAAGGTAAAATTGAGACTTGTCAAAACTGTCGTACCCTAGCATTTTCATGTATGTGACATCAACCATTTGCTGGTAAACCTCTGAATTTACTATCCATCGTAAGCTTGACACCCATATCAACCACTGTTTTAGTTATATGCCTCTACATAAATAATTGCGCATGTAGATGCTTATCTGCAAAGTCCAGGTGGTTGGACGTAAAGCATCGCCTGGTCTTACCCAGTAGTACTTGACACCATCAGATGCTCATATACTAATTTTCACCTCATCTGAAAAGACTACTTGTCGCCATGAATCAATATACTAGCTGCGGTACTTTCTGGCCTAAGATAACTTTCTCTTCGTATGCTCTTTTGTCAAAAATGGCTTCTTTTTTTTCAGCTTCACATGGAAGCTCGTTGATTCTAACGCGTTAACTGTTGAACTATGCAATATGGAGAGCCCAGGTTCCAATGGCAGTCGATAGACATCTTTGGCTATCTGTAGCTGTCCCCTAATGATTTGAATTTTCATGTAATTCTTGGTAACATCAGGCACAATTGGTGGTCTACCCAGCTGACTGCTTGATATTTTGACCTTTAGCTTCTTTGTATATCGATAGACAAGTGATGGGAGAATATGGAGCTCGGCGTAAATATCAGCAGCTGTCCTGCTACCATGCAACACAGACTTCATACCATAATAGCTACGAGATGATGAAGCAGATGGCATTTTGTGTAAAAAAGTATGAAAAAATAAATTGAGGATAAGTGCGGAAAAATTAATGAAAACAATCCATCTATTTACATCAAAATAATATAAAGGGTAACACATTTCTAGCTGAGAATGACATAGCACCGGTTTCCTTAGAGAAGCTGGTAGATTTTTAAACAGAATGTTTAATGGTCGTTTTTTGAATATAGAAAATTGTGAATCCGCAACATAGCCAATCAAGTTTTTCCAGCTGTACTTCAAACACGAGAGCGAAATTGAAGTATGTAGCAGCCACGACACTAATCTAAATGCCCTATGACTTTGCAGGCGCAGGCTGGTCTAGGTAAGGAAATTAAGCTGAAAAAGTGCGATTTCTGGAAAGTTTGCAACACTTTTTTCACCTACTGTATATTTATTAATGTCAACTACAATCAGTTACCGTTCTACAACATGGAATTGTTCAATCATAGTTTAATCTTTGTGTATCGTTATTTATTTTAATACAACTGATATCTTATAGAAAATAACTATGTTTACAACAGTGTGCATAGTTCTTTCGGAGTATTTTCGTAAGGAATCAATTGCTACTATCATCAATACAGTTCGCATTAGTGGTCCTACTGTTAGTCAACTTGCTGTTGACTGGCAGACGCTTATGCACAACGATTTTATCAGGTATTTTGGTGATTACAAACTCGGTGACAACGAACTCTATGATCATATTCAAATTGACGAGTCCAAATTTTGCAAACGTAGATACAAGCGTAGATCACGTAGAGATGAGTTTTGAGTTTTTAGAATGGTAAAAGCACATCGTACTGAAATCCATGATAGCCAAGAAGATTGACATGAGACATTTCAGTTCGAGCACAACTGTCATTTTGATGCTTTTTCAAGCGAGAATAATACAGATGACGAGGACTGCATGCCTCCTACTCCCTCGGCAGCAGTGATCCCTGAAATGATTGATCCCACGGCGCCGATAATGGATGCAACGACCGATTTAGCTGGTCGCTCTAGTTTGGAAACACCTACTACTAGAGAACACAGAAGGTCTCGTAGAGTTCATCGTGCATAGCCAATGCAGTTTTATTCATTTAATAAAGTTTAATCACTGTTACAGACTTTAATAAAGCTTATTGCATCTACTCCTATAAATTTCTTATCCGCAACTGCTGGACCAATTCTGAAATCTTGGTCGCCCAATTTCATTTCTCTAAGCGGTAGACTATGTGGTATTTACACATGTAATAAAGTAATAATATAAGTTACTACGAACAATGGTCCTCCAAATTAGGAATATCGGACATTGTATTACGCCACCTCAAATAAAATCTCGATCCACTCCAGAATATTCTAATAAGTTCCTGGATCAGGATTAATAATTACTTCTTGATAAGAAGATGTTAAACTATGCCAATCATATAAATAACTCATTGTCTAATATCGATTAATAATCAATAGTCATATACTGTAAATATTAATATTTAGCCGTGATTAGAAAAAGTATAAATACCCTCATATTTTTAACTTGAATAAAGGACAATCTACTTTGAGTCTCACTTATTTTTATATTTGTTGATTGACTTAGTACTTTTTATATTATAAAACCTCAAATATCACAGACTAGGCAAATTCAATGGCCAATAGAACCCGATGCGCTGATTGAAATTTTACCAAATTCGGCATCAAAGATGATACGGGGTACGAAAATGTATATGCGGAGCTGCATAAAGATCGGAGCTTAATTGAGTCCAGCGATCTCCGGGACCTATCTTTTGCCCTTGCCGATTGTCTATTTTATTTAATAAAGATAATGTATATTTATACTATTTTACATTTGCTGCGGAGGTGACGTTTATTATGTATTGATATTGTGATGATTGGAGTTTGTAAGGTTTTTGTAGTATAAATAGGTTTGTACTGAATAAGTCTTGATATAAGATCAAAGGTTTAGATAGGATTTGATTCCAAAAAGAGCAATAAATTGAATATAAGTTCGCTTGTAATAAGTGACCACCAGATCTTGTTAAGTAGATCAAACTGTTTTGAGTAAAGTAAAATAAAAAGATAATATAATAGGGATTACAATGAAGTGTATATGCTTCAAGGGACTTCTTGTTATTGATGTTAAGTAAAATAAAAGAGATTTACTTCGAATGATACACTACCTCAAAAAATTGTTCATTTTGAACCGCCTTTTACACATTTCGTACTGAATCTGCTTCGCATAATCTCCAATCAGCACTCAGCACAAACCATTATGAAGCACTGTTTCTCAGCTATTTACTACACCGTAAGCATATCACGTGCTATGCGTAAAGGCTGGAAAATATCCAATCAAAAACCAAAATCAAAATGAACAATTTTTTGGGTTTTTGTCGGCATTTTTTATTTTATTAGCTAATAATTAATCTCGCCGCCCTTTTCTTTCAGAACAAGTTGTAATCTTCGCTGCGTGCTGCATACTAACTGCTCGCAGTATTCCTTTGTAATTTCATTGTACCAAATATCTGCAACCCGTTCAAATAGTTCTTTCATACTTAAGGGTGCAGTTTCATAAGCATACAGCCGGACTTTTAAGTAATCCCATAAGTTTTCTATAGGATTCAAGTCAGGTGAATATACTGGCCAATTCAGTAGCTGTACCTTAGTATCTACGAACCATTTTTGTGTTAATCTAGATGTATGCTTTGGATCGTTATCATGTTGAAATATAATGTCATCATTTAACATATCGTATTCTTCTAATGAAGGGAGCATATCCTCCGTCATAATCTTGCAATACAGCTCTGAATCTAAGTCTCCGAGCACTTGAGCGATATATCCAACTCCGTTTGCTGTCAAACAGCTCCAAATTAGTGTACTATCGCCTCTATGCTTATAAGTTTGGTTGGAGTTGTGATCCTGCAGAGGCCTTCCTTCTTGTACTCAAGTCTATTGTTTACCATCTGAACCCAAGCGATTGATTTTTGTTTCGTCGCTAAAGACTACTCCTTTCCAGGCTTCCTCTGTCCAATCCTTATACTGCTTGGCAAACTGAAGGCGTGCCTTTTTGGCAGAACGCGTTAAAGGAAGAGCTGTTGGTTTTCGTCGAGATTTAAATTTGGAGCTTTTAAGAAGGTTTCGCACGGTCTGGCTGCAAATATCCGAACCTAAGCCACTTAAGTCTCTGGCAGCGAGCTCTGCGGACTTGTACGCACCAGCATTGAACCTGCGCAATACAAGACGCGCGTCGTATATGTTAAGTTTCTTGGGTTGACCTGCTTGCAATACGGAGTGATGGTCTACTTCTTTCGCAATGTTCGAAATAGACCCTTTAGAAACATGTAACTCGTTGCTGATAGCATCGTACGACTTTCCTCTTCTTAAAGCAGAAATAATTGCATTTCGTTGGGTTTCTGAAATTTCGCAATTTACCATTACTTGAAATGTCGAGATGGAGCAATGAGAGATTACAATGGGAAAACAAAAAAACCCAAAATCGACCAGGGCTGCCTTGGAATAGCAGAAGTAGTCACGGGTAAAAATTATGATAGCAGTCACGAGTTAGTCCTATGTTATTTGGGAATATAGGCGTAAATTTAGTTCATATTCAAAAAAACCCAAAAAATTGTTCATTTTGATTTTGGTTTTTGATTGGATATTTTCCAGCCTTTACGCATAGCACGTGATATGCTTACGGTGTAGTAAATAGCTGAGAAACAGTGCTTCATAATGGTTTGTGCTGAGTGCTGATTGGAGATTATGCGAAGCAGATTCAGTACGAAATGTGTAAAAGGCGGTTCAAAATGAACAATTTTTTGAGGTAGTGTATTTATTTGAAATAATCAAAAAGTAATATGAAGTAAGTAGAAACAAAAGTAAGTAAGAACAAAAAGTAAGTAGGTAAAGTATAAGAAATATTGAAGTTATTTATACGTCTTTGGTTTTTCTGATTATATGCTGTTTTTGATGATTTTATGGATATTCTATATTTTTTTGTATTTTTCTGGATTTATCTGTATTCATACGTATTTGTTTGTATGTTCCTGGATTTAAACTAATTGGAGAGAGAAAAGTCGAATGCTGCCAAAGTTTGCTGCATTGTGTTACAATATAATGTTGATATTGAAAGCACTGCGGATATACTGCGTCTATTGTAACTTGTCGGTTATACTGTAGTTAGATGTGCTTACGGAGGTAAATTTGGGTGTTTGGTTGTTAAAGTTGAAAGAGTTTTTCTTGAAAGGAGTAAAATTTAAGCAAAAGCTTGTTATATTTGTCGTTGATAGTGACCACCAGATCTTATGTGTAAGATCAATACGATGTTTCTTGAGAAGGTTATGAGATTTAAAGTATATAATAAAAATATCAGGAACTTTATAAGTAAAGATAACCTGTTTATAATATAAGTGATTCTTTAGGACAATTGGCACTTCAGGCCACGATGGATAAATCATGATATTTACGGTTCAATCGGCGCTATAACTACATTCCAAATATGGAAATATATATTTTTGGTTATTGCGCATCGATTGGTACCATTTTCGTTTTCCAATTCCGACTATTTGCTGTAGATATCTGCGCTTGAAAATAGGCGGTATGCAATTTTTTTGGGCACGCTCTATATCAATGACTTCTTTACAGATTTTAATAAGGCTTTGAACATTTGTGTAACTATATGGTCCAACAATAGGTGTTATAGCTTTGCTAAAATATCTGTATTTGATGAAGAGAAATATGTTAAAAACAGCAATAAAAAAATAGTAATTTCGGAGATTTTGGCGGAGATTTTGCACAAGTACTTTAATCAGTTAGAGCTTATGGTATGCAAATTTTTACTAAAAACCATCGAATAGAAACAATTTTATGTGACCCTTAAATTTATAGCATGTCTGCACTTTTTTTATGATTGCGGAGCGAATATTTGATTTCACACTCCGAGACTTTGGGAAATGACTTATCCAATAGTACGCTATATTGGGTAGAAGTTTGAATGGAATCTGAAAAATTGAATTTTGGAGCTCATCTGGCACTGTAAGCATCTGATTTCCTCAGCTTGCCCTCATTTACTTTTGTGAAGGATTAGCAATCGACAACTCCTTTGTATGTTTCTTGAATTCTAACATTACTGATGTATGGCAGTTATATGAAACATCGATATGGCCGCCAAAATTTTTGCGACCGATTTAGGGTTCTTAGCGTATATGCTATAACAAGGATGTCTTGCAAAGTGGCATCATCCACTGTCCGAGCATGCATACCAAATGGAAGCTTATTTCTAAGCATCTTTTGATGAATGTAATATAGATACTAAGTTTTTTAACTAAATAACATCATTGATATTATGTAAGGATCACATTGCTTCCTCGATTCTTAAAATATCGTTATTTCTTCATTATGGTTCAAACATTAGTCGTAAAAAAACTAATTGTAATTGTTAAGATAATAGAAAACAAGAGGTAAAAACAAAAATAAAGAAACAGTTTGTGAACGTTTCGAGTCTGATCTTTATTTCAGTTTAAGTTAAAGTAAAAATTATTCTAATTGAAGGCAGATATTTATATCTTATTGAGTGAATGACTTGATATCTTGCATTGTAAACGTTCTTCTACTCTTTCAGGTGCTTTATCAAGTGTCATCTCTATTTATGATTATGAAAACTTTTCATTTGTTCTTTTGTATGTCTGTCATAGATTATCTTTTATTCTGGGAATTCCTCACTGATTTGAATAACGTTATTTTACGCGTTATTTCAATTACGTGAAAGATTAGCAATATTCCTGACATTGGATTGGATTTGGTTATTTTAGTTGATACTTCTTCTTATCAAAGAACTCTCATGAATACAATACATATTTTAAAAGAACATGTTTAATTGGAATTGATTGTATGATCTTATTTAAATAAACTTGTATTTTATTTTATTTTAGTTATGATCTTGTATTAAGACTTATATTTATCAACGCTAACTACAATCAGTTACTGTTCTACAACAGTAATAACCTATATACTGTTATATAATATCGTGATATTATTCTTGAATATCATTTAAAAATATTAATGCTTATCGTTTTTATAATGTTTTGTTGATTACAAATCTATTCTTAGTTAAATTTAAATGTTCTAATAAAATGTGTTATTCTCATTATAATTTGAATTAAAAAAAAACTGTAAATTATTTTTTATTGGATTTGGTACATTTCTTTGCTACTTTTTTTGTTTTTCGATGTGTGTTTATAGTTCATAGTGTTATGTTCTGGTAAAGGTAATAACAAAGATAAACCAAAAGAATACTTTTTGAGACTGAACTTTATTTAAGACAATCTTAATTGTTAAAAAGAAATCATTACAAAGTCTACTACTTATATTCTTCTATCAATTGGCGGGTAAATGAGTAGTTATGAGCGTAGATCCAATAATTGACACGTTTGATTGAAGAATGATCACTGAATCGATTATGAAAAATTTTAATTCGTTGTTTTTATAGATCTTATTGTTCTTTAACTGATCTGGGAGAATTGTCCCATCTTCAATGAGAGGAAAGATATATTTATATGAAATGCCTCCAGTCAGATCAAAGTTGACTAGGTACCTGATCCATTATTATTCATTTACGGAAATGATGAATAGTAAAGATCATGACTTATTTAGTGTTCATGTTTACTTCATAGAATGAATCTAATAGTGATAGTTTTATATAAAAAAGAAGAAGAGTATATTTTATTTAATAAAGATTTAAATTATTATCTTTTATCAATTTTAATATACTTCTTTTAGTTGTGATTATTCAATGTCCGTTATGATCAGACTCTGTTCTACAACACATGGTAGGTGCAGTGAAAAAATCACAACAGTGAGTACTTTTTAGGCAAAGAAAAATTATAATTAAGCAAGAGCACATGATAATAGCGCTTTTGCTTTGCAAATTAAAGTTAGCATATAGTTATGCTGCTATTTAAGGTTGTCTTTCTGTAAGTGAGTTAATTTGAGTTAAGTTTGCTTATAAAGCTTAATTTAAGGTTGTGATTGCCTTGTAAGTTGTTGTTTTATATAGGGTTTAAGCAGATGTTTGATAAGTAGTGACCACCAGATCTTATGTGTAAGATCAATACGATGTTTCTTGATAAAAGTTAAAGTAGAGTAAAAAGTTTAGGTAAACAGGGACTTGTTAAAGTTTGTTATTTACTGCGTAAAAACATATGATTTATTTAAACTGACCAACAATTTCTTCACAAAAAGATGGGATATATACATATGTATGATATTTTTTTTTTCTTTTTTGCTTTTCTTATTTTTTTTGACCATTTTTATATTTTCAACATTTTTTATCTTTTTAACATTTTTTATAATCTTTTATCTTTTAATTTTTTCTATTGCTATTTTTTGTTGGTTTGTGTTTTGAGTTGAGTGTTTTAGAGAAGTTTTTCTTGAAATTTTTAAAGTAAGGTACTGTAGTGACTACCAGATCTTTTAATTAAGATCAAATAAAGGTAAAGATAAAAAAAAATAAAGGGATCAGGAACTTTTTATGAGAAGGTTGCCTGTTTATTGAATAAAATATATAAAATAAAAATGTGAGTAGAACTGTACTGTCCTTTTTCTTCATCTAAATAGTTGGGATATTTATATTGTTAATTTTTTTTTCTTTTTGACTTTTTTCATTTTCTTGACTTTTTCACTTTTTTGACCTTTAACATTTTCTTGACTTTTTTCATTTTTTGACTTCTTTGTTACACCATTTTTTTGACTTCTTTATCACAACATCAACCCTCAAAAAGAAGTTCTTGTGACCTACAAAAACATTTCAGCTGTAAAATAAATAAAAGGGAAAACTTAATCAGTTATCGCAAAAGTATAAAATGGTCATTGGGTGGATTGAACTCGTGACATCAAGATTCAAATGAGCCATATTTCCAATTAAGCTATTTTGTAATTTCTGGAAAAAAGTGGTTTATAAACATCCAATGGACTTCCATAAATATTTTGAAGACCGTTAAACATGTTTAAAAATATTATATGGTGCTTACTATTTTTGAAAATTACCGATGTACCAAATGATACAAAACTAACTGGGAACAAAGGTGCTTCACATAAGAAACGCCCCATTATTCTAGACTAAATCGGGAAATATTCGGAACTTCAAAAATTAAACAGCGCCATTCGATTCTGCTTGCCTTATAACCTTAGTTTCTATTTTTGGATTGTTATTCTAGCTCCGCTATAGCTGTAGATATTATGATTTATCCATCGTGGCCTGAAGTGCCAATCACCCATTCTTTATTGGTATGAATAAGATATAGAATATTTTTTAACAAAGAAAATAATTGTTGGTATATTTATACTAGTTGTGGTTGTTCTTTTTTTTTTTTTTTCTTTTTTTTTTCTTTTTTTTTTTGAAGTTTCTTTCATTTTTCTATTTTTTTCATTTTTGAACCTTGTTTGATTTTTGAACTTTCTAGTCTTCGCTAGCCTGACTTTGTGTAACGCTTTCATTTTGGTTTTGTGGGTTACACTATGCTGCGTCTATACTGCGGTTGACATTTACAAGTACAAGTATTAAAAAGGAAGCTTTGTAACATAATCAAAAAGGAGAATAAAACATATGACATCGTTACACAAAAGACATCACAAATGCAGATGAAAAATAAACCGACCGTCAGCTACAGGGTTCGAACCTGTGCGGGCGGAGCCCATTAGATTTCAAGTCTAACTCCTTAACCACTCGGACAAACTGACACTTTCTTTTGATATGTGCTATGTTGACAGGACCACCTCTTTTCCCAAATGAAACACCGATGGGTCCGGGAGAAGATGACCGGAATAGACTAGGGTATGGACCGGAAGGTTATTTGACCCTGAGTGGTGGTCGTGCTGAGACTGAAATGAAGGAGGAAGTTCAGGGTCCTAAAGAGGGTCCTTATCCTAATGCTTGATCAGTCGCTAATGAAGATGGTAATGGTGGCCTTATGTATTTTTTGAAGAATAATGGTGGTCCCATTAAATTGTAGATGTATAACGGAGTGGCTAGCAGCCAATGAAAAGTATAAAAGGATGTTCGATTTTTATTGAATAAACGATATACAGTCTTCTCTTTTCTTTTTATTATATTTCTTTTTACACTTACTTTACGCCTTTAAAGTCAATACTAGTTCTCTTTTTCCTGGTTACTGTTTTAAATTTCAAGCTATTCAAGGTAAAGCATAATCAGGGGAAAAGCATATATCACTTTCGTGTTTCTGACCGTTACACCAACGTTGTTAGTTCGTATAAACGTTCACACTGGAAATAATCGTGCAAATTTGTTAACAGATATATTATCAATCTTGCGAAAGAGCTTAGAATCGTGTGACATCGGGTAACTGATTATTGATCGCACTGCCTCCTGTCTCTGCCACAAATCGTTTAAACCGTCGTTAATCTTTTGGTTAAGAGATGTTACAAGATTTGTGGCAGAGACAGGAGACTGCTGGTACATTTATTCGTTAACTGATCTCGCAAGACGCAACTTCCATCAGTTATGCTATGGCTCCTGTTTATTATCCATTTGATATCTAATGGTGCTCGGCAGCCAATGATACTTTTCAAATCAATGCTTTATTTGTCTTTTTGGTCTTTTATAAACCACTCATATTGCTTTATATACAGGTTTTATTGACCACTCACATTGCTTTATATACTTCTTTATAGACCACTCATATAGCTTATATACAGTAGGCCAAAAAACTGCTGCAAGGAATTGCAAAATTCATGTTTTACAGCTGCTTGTCCATGGATACTGCACCAAACTATCTCGAACTTTGACTGTTTGTACCTCAATAGAAAGTGCGTTTATTCGTCGATTATCGGATATGGGCAATGTTTATTGGTGGAATTTGATACTGCTAAAGGTAGTATTTTAAACATCCGGTATTTTTTACTTGTTTACATATGTTTGAAATAATGAATTTTAATACAACCCAACCGGTTGCCATCACAATTTTTCTCACTTTTGACGTGATTAGAATGTTATCTGTACTTAAGAGTGCTTACAATTCCTTTATTTTAAGTTCTATATTCCCTTGTTTAAATTATTTCTCGTTTTTAGCCTCTCGTCAATTGCATGCATAAATCACTGTCAGAGGAGAAAGTAAACGATCTCAAACAGACATTAACCGGATCCACATCAAAATATGATATTGCTAAGGAGACTGGATTACATGAATCAACTGTTAGTAGATACTTTATAACGTTGTTTTCAAGTAGGACAGTAAACACAGGTGGTAGACCTACAGTAGTCTCCAAAGTGACGAAGCGGTTAATCAAAAGAAAAGTCATGGAATGGGTTCTAAAGGCTTCTAAAGAGGTGTACCGGGAGCTGGTTGGATTTGGCTATGATATATCATACCAGTCAGAAATTAACGTACTGAAACCAATGGAGTTCCATTTTCTGATAGAAAAAAAGAAGCCATTTCAGACAAAAACGCATACGTAGCATCAGTTAGAACGGGTCAAGGAGCATCAGGATTAGGCAGTGAGTGACTGACAGCAAACAGTGTACTTTAATGAGACCAAGCTCAGCGTATAGGGCTTTGATGGTGATGATCACTATCGGAAAAGGCCAAGTGACCTTCTTCAACATCATGACCTGGATTTTGCAATCAATCACGGAGCTAGCAAAATGATGCCCTGGGGTTGTATAATCTCTGAAGGACCAGGATATGCTTGCTAAATTTACGATGGAAACTTGAACTCGGGTGTTTACCAGCATATTTTGAACACTACGCTTCGTGATACTATGAAGTACTACAATTTCGACTGGTCCAACATTTAATTTTAGCATGACAATGACCCAAAGCACAAGGCATAATTTACAATGGCCTAGTTATGTAGTAACCAAGAGGGCTATATTAACGATTGGCCAGCTCAGAGCCCGGACTTAAATTCAATCGAGCACGTATGGCATCCATTGAAGTTGTAGCTCAATTATTACGAACGTAGAGCAAAGAACACAGATGTGCTTTGGGAACGAGTTGATGAAATATGAATTGACTTCGATAAATAACTTTGCCAAAGGCATGTAGATAACATTTTGAAAAGAACTCAAGAGATTATTAATAGAAAAGTAGGGCCAACTAAATATTAATAAATAAGTTCATTCCGTTCAAATTTTCATTTTTCCAAATTTTCAAATTGCGCATCTCATACTTCCTTCAATACTTATCCAATAGGGCATAAACTCTTTCGGATTTTTCAAGACATGTAGAAGATTTACTATGTGGGAACAGAGGCAGTTTGTGCCATTGTAACAGGATGTGCGCTACAAAAACCAAGAAAAATGGATTCCTTGCAGCAGTTTTTTGACCTACTGTACTTCTTTATTGACCGTTCATATTGCAATAAATATTGCTTTATATATACAAAAAAATAGGGATTTGGTTTATAAAAAATATCTTTTTTTTATTTAAATAAAATAATAATAATATACAGTATTTCTTTGCTCGTAGCGTTTTAAAAGCTTACTTGACTTACCTAATATCATCAAAATAGCATCATCTAATCTAAAAATACATCGATTAATCTCGTGGAACTCAAAAAGTTCTCATAAGAAGAAGAAAAAAAAAAGCCAAGCTCAAGGATGCAAAGACACAAGGATTCAAGGAATTGGGCATTCAAAGCAAAAGAAGAAAAGACATCAGTACTCAAGAACCAAAGCAAAGGCGAGAAAGAAATAGTAAAAGGCCAAAGCAAAGTAGCACGTATCTATAATAATTATTAGCTATTGAGTATACGTAGTAGAAGTTATAGTACCTTTCTTTAAATAGGCCAGAAGACTAGCTAAACTTATACCAACAAGTAAAAAAAGTAGCATGTATCTATAATAACTATTAGTTATTGAGTATACGTAGTAAAATTAATAATACCTTGCTTTAGATAGCCCAGGACAACTAGCTAAGTTTAAAGCAACAAGTAAAAAAAAAAGAAACAGCACGCATCTATAATAACTATTAGTTATGAAGGATATTTAGTAAAAGTAATAGTACCTTGCTTTAGATGAACCAGGAAAAAGAAAAAAAGAAAAAAAAAGAAAACGTCATCCAAGCTTATACCAACAAGTAAAAGAAGAAGAAAAGGTAGTCCTTAGAAAGAGACTTTATAAAGACCATTTAAACCACAAAAAAAGCAGGCAATACGATTTTACTAAAGTAAAAGTACCATTTGTTTTGCCAAATATGAAATAGAAGACAAAAACTACAAAAAGACGATAGTTGTGAAACTAAAGATTATGTATATGACTTTATTAATAAAAAATATTGAGGGTATTTATACTTTTTGAATGTCTGGGTCTTTACCGCTATTTCAATTGATCGGTTAAAAGAATGATATGGAATATAAGGAAGGATAGTGGATAATCAATAGCCGCTGTCTACTTGACGAATCAAGGGACAATGAAGTAATTAAACTATTGATCTAACGATAAAAGAGAATAGGATTGAACTGCCGTTGTGTAATCAGGTCC